>NC_057795.1:657572182-657579175 GCF_018294505.1 Triticum aestivum
GCCTCTCTCAAATAGGTAATACACACACAAACCACTCTCATTTGCCAAGCTTGCCTAAAGTTTTCTTGCCTTGTGGTTTGTTTCCAACGTATGCAGTCTGAATGTTTAAAGAATAGTAGGTACGTCTACGCTGAACAAAAGAAATTTAAGCGCTAATGGAATCTTGACGGTGAACCCTATGTATGAGTACATTAAAAAAATGTATGAGTACAGAGTACTGCCAACACTGCTTTAAATCCCAAAAAATACCAACCACTAAAACTACATGGCGATTATGATTATGGGTTCTAAAAAAAGATGAAACGATTATGATTTGGTGGTAAATCCCAATGGCTCGGACGCAAAAAAAATGCACTCAATGGCTGCCACATGAATGCAGGGGACATGATTCCTCCTTGTAATCAAATAGTTTCACTGGTGCAGCTGGTTTGTTCATTGTTCCATAAGCGTGAGGATTCCGGTTCGAATCCCCACTTGCCCGTTATTTTATTTTGGCTCTGTTTCTTTCTTCCACTCACTGACATGTAGGACCCACATGATCAGAGACAAAATGAGCTGGCCATGTGGATTGTTTGACCGGTAAAAATGGATGCATACAGAGCTATACAATCTGTCAGTGACCGTATAACCACCTTAACACATATATAGTGACCGTATTGAATGTATTCTGAAGTACAGTGACCAAAGTGAGCATACGCGACAAGTTTAAGGACAAACAATGCATTTTACTCAAGTTTTCAAAATGAAAAGGAGGTACACTTGTGCACGGTTGTCACGGTCGCACCACACCCTCACATAGTCGCTCATGTACGCCGCAAACCCAACCAAGGGAACACACCCTCCCTGACATGTGCTACCGCATGTGATCAAACCAATCTCAGCCATCCTACCCTGACACATAATTTTCATTCATACAGTATGTTGATTGAACCGTATCTTGAGGAAGATCCGTACGGCCCATGCGGTGGTCTGTTGAGGAAGAAGGGTTAGGAGACGTAGGATATTCATCCAACCTCCTGAAATGGTGGACTGACCCAAATGATGAAAGTCAGGTGACTTGCATAGATATATGTTTTTACATAGCAAATGATCCGTAAAAACAACCACGTAAAGAAAAACTATCACTGCTCGTGGAACGAGACTTCCTCGTCGTTTTTTGCTGCCGGCGCGAACTAGTCGTAGATGCTGACATTTGTCTCCGCACCGTGGTTGTTCTCGGCCTCCAACTACTCGTTCACGCAGAGCATGCGGGCGCTCTGCACGGATGCGAGCACTACCCGATTCAAGTCCAGGATGTCCGGTTCCGCCTGTAGGAGGGCCTCGATGGTAGTGGCATCCGTTCTCTCCGCGTCAAGCTGAGCCTCTGCCGCCCGGTTCAAGTCCAGGGCGTCCGGTTCCGCCTGTAGGAGGGCCTCGATGCCAGCAGCATTGTCGGCATTCTGGGAATGGGGGTCCCCAGATTTGCCTGCCTGCAGCCACGGTGTGGCTCCACCAGTGGCCCAGTGCGGCCTGTCTTCGTCAACCAACACTCAAGACCCTCGTGAGGAGCCAAGCCTCGCGGGGTGGACGACACAAGGCTTCCTTGGGAGCAGCCTCACCAGGCAGGCTCTCGAGTGAGGCGGAGAGATCAAGGCAAGGTGTACCTCGCGAGGTTCCCGTGATGCAAGCCATGACGACCAAATCCAGGCGGGCGCCAGCATGCATAATGTCCTCGTTTCCCCTTTGGTGCTAAGGGGGCAAGCGCAGGTGCGGAGTACCGAGGCATCAGGCAAAGGTTTCCATATCAGTGCAACAAGAACAAGACCAGCACGACGGTAGGATGGAGGTCACCGTGGAGCCCAAGACGGCGTCACCACCAGAGCCTTTGGCAGGCGAAGACCACCTTTAGTCAGGATGTCCCCTTTCGGATTGGTTGTACACTACTAGAAAAACGGCTATAGCTAATATGGACATTAATGGCGCACCACGTATGTGGGGCGCCACTGCAATATGGCAGTGGCGCACTAGATATAGGTACGCCATTAGTGGCCATATCACTAATGGCACACCACACCCACGGTTCGTCACTACTAACAATTTTTTAATTTTTTTTTCAAAAGTAGTAATGGCGCACCAGGGGACAGTGCCCCATTACTAGTTTTAACTAGTAATGGTGCACCACACCCTCAGTGCGCCACTAATAAAAAAAATTTATATTTTTTTCAAAACTAGTAATGGCGCACCTTGTGACTGTGCACCATTACTAGTTTTAACTAGTAATGGCGCACCACACCCGCGGTGCGCCACTACTAACAATTTTTTTTCAAAACTAGTAATGGCGCACCACACACCAGTAACCCTTGTTACCAATGGCGCACTCTTAGGAGGTGCGCCATTGGTAACCTGGAGCAGCTAGATATTTTGGACAGCCACCTACCACGCTCACTTTTCCCACTTCATTCCCTCCACCTCTACCAAGCTTGGTCTCGGCTGCCTCCTCCTCCTCACCTCATTTGCACCATAGATTCACCCAAATTAATTGGTTAAATTTCCTTTTTTGATAGGTAAGTAAGGGGAAACCTTTCTTTATGTTATAGATCTACTTTTTTCTCCCTCAAACAACATGCACACTTTTTATGGCCTAGATCTACGTATGTTTGTGGTGTTGCATATGTTTGTGTTTGGAGGTACCGGTATTGAAATGCGATAGTTGCCAATATTTTGCCGGAATGTTGATTCATTTCCGTTTCAGCAAGAATTTGGCACTATGCATTCGTTTTGGTCCTATTTTTAGGCAAAGTCATGCCAATTTTTTGGTTCTGAAATATCGTTTTGCTCTAACCCACAGGCGACCATGGTCCGCACGATCCCCGAAGGCATCGTGAATAGGTTTTTGAGCACCGCGAAGGCCGAGATGCTTCAAAAGAATGAGAAAGAGATAAGATGTCTGTGTCGAAGATGCAAGCTGAGTTGCCTTATGGACCCAGATTCCAGACAGGTGCGGGACTACCTGCTCATGCGTGGTTTCATGGACGGCTATCGGTGGCAAGGTGATGAAGATGATTATGAAGTCGTCCATGGGTCCGGGCAAGAAATAAGGAAGGGCAGAAAGACAACCGCAGCGAGGGCGGGCGAGAAGACGAAGAATCTCCAGGACATGATCACAAAGTAGATGCAGGACACAGTCATCATGTAAAAGATGCCAGACATGATGATGAGGAAGATCAAGACGAAGGGCATGATCATGAAAATGAAGATGCCAGAGCAGACAACGATGATGGACCATCGATGGGCTGGGTGCAGGACCCTCATATTCAAGAGCTGCTTCTCAAGCAGACGAGTAACGCAAGAGCTGCGCCCAAGAGAAAGCCAAGCTGGTGCAACTGGAGATATACACGGTTACTCCACTGTATGAAGAATGCAGGCCCGAGCATACCCGCCTAAAAGCAACGCTCATGGCTCTGGAGATGAAGGTAAAACACAAAATGACCGACGCATGCTTCGACAAGAATATGTCATTCTGGCACGAACGTCTTCCCAAGGGGAACAACTGCCCGACCAGTTTCGAGGAGGTGAAGAAAATCGTGTGTCCCCTGGATTTACCGCACGTGAAATACCATGTGTTCATGCAAGATTGCATCATTTGTCGGGACGAGCATGCGGAGTCTACCATATGTCCGGTGTGCGGCGTCACTCGATACAAGTAGAGGAAGAAAGCTCCTCGAAAAGTGGTGTGGTACTTTCCGATCACTCCTCGTGTGCAGCGGTATTTCGCGTACCCTAAGCTAGCAAAGCTACTGCGTTGGCATGCAGATAGGGAGGAGAAGAAGCAAGAAGATGACGGAAATGATCCGGAGATAAATAAAAAATACAAGATGTTGAGTCACTTTAAGGATGCAAGCCAGTGGCAAGTGTTGAACTTCGAACACCCAGAATTCAGGGACGATCCAAGGAACATCATGCTGGGCGCGAGCACCGATGGAGTCAATCCGTTTGGCAGCCAGAGAAGCACACATAGCACCTGTCATGTGTTTGTGTGGATGTACAACCTTCTCCCCTGGATGTGCATGAAGAGGAAGTACATTCACATGAGTATGCTAATTGAAGGGCCGAAACAACCAGGGAATGACATCAATCTGTATCTGGGGCTGCTGAAAGAGGAGCTAGACACGCTGTGGAAAATGCCAGCCAATACGTGGGACGCCGCAGTGAAATAATATTTCCCTATGAGAGCCGCACTGCTCACGACGGTGCACGACTATCTCGGTTATGGATATGTCGGGGGGCAGGTGGTCCACGGATTTGGTGCATGCGTCAGGTGCATGGATGACACAACGTATCACCAGCTAGATAGAGATCCAGGGTCTTCGAAAACCGTGTTCATGGGACATCGAAGGTGGCTTCGCGATGATAACGCATGGAGAAAACGCAAGGATCTGTTCGATGGTGAAACCGAACCCCGAAGACACCTGCGTACGAGTAGCGGCGAGGAAATAAATGAGCTATTGAAAAATTGGAAAGAGTGTCCACCACCCGGAAAGAAGGGAAAGGCGCTAGAGCCGCTGCTGAAGGTATGGAAAACAAGGTCTGTTTTCTGGGACTTGCTATACTGGAAGATCCTCCGTGTGCCTCACAGCCTTGATGTCATGCATATCACGAAGAACGTGTGCGAGAGTCTGCTTGGTACCCTGCTCAAGATGCCAGAGAGGACCAAAGATGGGCCGAAAGCAAGGGCAGACTTGCAATCAATGAGCATCAGGGAGGAGCTTCACGTAAAAAGCCCTAATAATGATGATGATGATGAGGGGAAGGACACGCGAAGTCGTCGCAAAGGCAAAAAAGGCCAACAAGATCGAATATGACTACCCTCCCGCGTGCTTCACTCTAAGTCAGGAGGAGATCAATCAGTTTTTCACCTGCCTCGTAGGAGTAAAACTTCCTTACGGTTACGCGGGGAAGATAAGTAGGTAACTACACTCAGCGAAGCAGAAGTTCAGCGGGTTGAAGTCTCACGACTGTCATGTGCTGATGACGCAGATACTTCCAGTTGCAATCCGTGGGATTATGGACGTGCACGTCCGTGAAACGCTATTTGGCCTATGCAACTTTTTTAACATCATCTCTCAGAAGTCGGTTGGCGTGAGGCAACTCAGAAGGCTACAGGAAGAGATCATGGTGATACTATGCGAGCTTGAGATGTACTTCCCACCCGCATTCTTCGATGTTATGGTGCATCTGCTGGTCCATATCGTGGAGGATATCATCCGACTTGGGCCGACGTTCCTGCATAGCATGATGTTGTTCGAAAGGATGAATGGTGTCATCAAAGGATACGTTCGCAATAGGGCACGTCCATATGGAAGCATAGCCAAGGGCTTTCTGACCGAAGAGTGTGTCTCCTGCTGCATAAATTATCTAGGCATCGACAACCCCGTTGGTTCTCCCGTCAACAGGCACCTCGGCAGGCTCCCTGGATGGGGTCACCGTGAGGGTCGCCGTGAAATGCATGTCGACTTCAATTGTCGACTTGCCGACTTTGAAAGAGCAAACCTAGTCACGCTACAACACATAGACGTGGTCGATCCTTGGGTGGTAGAGCACAAAACCTTTATTGAGAAGACGTACAATGACCGAGGCCAATAGAGGACGGACGGAGATATAATCAAAGAGCACAACTCATGTTTCACGCGTTGGTTCAAGGACAAGCTTCTGTCGTATCCTTTACAAGATGATTCTTCCGTGGAAGAAAAACTCATATTCGACTTGTCACAGGGCGCCGAGCACAACCTGATGACCTATGAGGCGTACGATATCAACGGCTACACATTCTACACCGAGGAAAAGGAAATGAAGAGTGATTGTTAGAACTCCGGGGTAAAGATGGAATCCTACACCGGTAACAACAAGAACAGATACTATGGAAGGATCAAGGAGATCTGGGAGCTGAGCCACTGTGGAGAGAAGGTCCCGATGTTGCGTGTCAGATGGGCCAAGAGCGTCCTAAAAGAAGACTGATATTTTACCACCATGGTTATACCCGAAGCCAAATCCAAGACCGCAGGCGCAAATGTCACCGCGAAAAATGAGCCATGGGTACTGGCTTCCCAAGTGGTCAAATGCTTCTTCATTACCGTCCTGTCAAAGCCCAGTCGTGTTGTCGTGAGGAGAGGCAAAAAGAACATTATCGGAATGGATGGTGTCGCCAATGAGCAAGACGTCGACAAGTACGGCGACCCGAAGATGGAAGATGACGATGACGATGAAGTACCATACACCACAAGAAGCAGCAGGACCACCCTACCTAAAGGACGTCCTTTCAAGAGAAGAACTCCATTTGCGAAAAAGAATGGCAACAAGATTGTGAAAAGATAGCTAAGATCGAATCATGAGTGTCGGCCCCGTGTGTGTGTGTCAGTGGTAAGCTCAATTATTACATGCAACTAAGTTGAAGTATGGAAATGGCATTTCTTCTATTCTAGTCCTCTATCCAGTAACCTCTTTCGTTCAAAACAATGGGGATTAATGTTGTCTGTACTTACCTTCCTTTTGTAACTTCTCCATCACCAAGTTTAAGTATCGACCACACCTTCTTCTTGGATTTGTAATTTTTGTTCTTTCTCCCTCTTGTTTTGTTGCAAATCATCATTTACAGGCACCTTGGGCTTCTTTGTGTTTTTTTCTGGTATTTTAATTGTTTTTATTTATGTTTATTCTGGTAAAATAAAAAACTTAGTAATTTATGGTCATTTTCTAAAAAATTATTACATGCAACTAAAAATCCAAAAAAATATAGTAATGGCGCACCAGGAGAAGGTGCGCCATTGCTATCACGGTGTTTATGGCGCACCCCTAGATTGCGCGCCATTAATATACCAATGTTTATGGCGCACCCCTAAGAGGTGCGCCATTGAAATACCAATGTTTATGGCGCACCCTTAAAAGGTGCGCCATTGCTAACCCCCCCCCCCCACTAAAATAACCCCATCCACTCCCGCTTGCTCCCCTCTTCCTCTG
>NC_057795.1:657579503-657598880 GCF_018294505.1 Triticum aestivum
CTTCCTCTGGCCTCTCTCCCTCCCTCGCCAGATCCACGCGCCCGTCGCCGTTCGTCGTCGTTCGTCGCCCACCACCGCGGCGACCACCTTCCCCCGTGCTCCTCCGACTGGTCCAACCACTCCACCGGCATCCGCTGCTACCTCTATGTCGACGCGCGCGAGCCGAGGAGCCGCACAGCACTGGATCCACCTCGTCTTCTTCCTCGGGTCGCCGCCGTCTTCCTCAACTCCGCCCACATCTGCTGCTACTAAGCTCTGGCAGGGCCTCCTTGCGCCTCCCCGGTGAGCTCCGCCTCCTCTCCCCTCTTCCTTCTCGACTTGCCGCGCCCGTAGCCATCTTGCTCATCCGGGCCGAACTCGCCGCTGTATACGTGCTCGTCGGATCCGTCGAGCTCCCGTACGGGTCGCGACCGGACTACTCATTGGATGTACACATCACGCACGCCCCCTCACTGTCCTCCCGCCCCGTATGAATTCCGAGGGTTTGTGGCCTGGCGCCAGCAGGAGAACAATGCCGGCCGTGGCCGGCCATCGGCCGGTCTGAGCGCTCCGCGCATCGCCGGCTAGGCTTGCCGTCTCGGTGAAGAACGATCATGCCCATTTTGCTTGCTGCTGCACTACTTTTAAACCAGCTTCAGAAAACTGAGATTTTTGGACAAAGGAACACGGCAAAACTGCTTGCACTTGCAGATATTCAATCGATAGTTGTAGCTATGTATGTAGTATTGATGTGGCTTAACCAACATAAAATCCATTTCACAATGCTTCTCCTGGAAATCTCCACACCAAATTGTATTGTCCTTTACCTTCCCTAAAAATTGAAGATAATAATGGGACAAGTGACAACAATGGCGCACTAAAAGCTTTTCCGTTCATAGATTTCAAGTGAAAAATGGCCTACTTGCTCCCAAGATACTTCTTCTTGTCCGTGTACGTACTACTGGAAGGTTCGACATATGTAAAATTGTGAAGCTAGATAGAACGTGACAAATGATTTTAGTTTCTCATAATCCTTGTAAGTGCATCTAGTACCCCTTAGTGATTTTGGTGTATTGGAGACTTATAGGTTAAGGGACTGATGCGTTTGTGAGTGTACACAGGTCTATAAGTCTATGAGGAGTTTGGTATTTACAGTGAAATTCGACCCCTAAAAATGAAGTTCTTCGACTGAAGACTTTGGATTTCTGAAGACTTTCTGAAGACTTTTGAAAGTGAAGAAATTGGTTTGACCTTGAAGACTTAGTTATCATTCGAGGAACATGAAGCGCGAAGAATTTTGTTTTCATAGTTTCATTTTCTCCTTATTGAGTCATAGGAAACACCGTACTGTTAAAGGGGGTCGAGGAAATACTAAGGAAAAATTTCCATGTGATGCTCAACTCAAATCCTACACCTACCAATCCCTTCAAGTGAAGCCATTGGAAATCTCGCACAGTTCAGCCACATTATTCAGTGACAGAGACGAAGTTCTTCTGGTCTCTGAGGAATTTGTTCTGACTGAAGAGTTAGGAATTCGCCAGTGCGGATTGCCTACCAACTGAGGAACATGATAGCCCTGAGGAATTCGAACCTCAAATATTCCGACCGTTGTTGTGCTACGCGCCAGCTGTCCCAAAATATCTATCCACCTAACGGTCATATCAGACAAGGGTATTTATGTCTTATCATGTCGGGCTGCTCCCCGGCTATAAATAGCCGCCCCCTACAACCACTAGCTGGTTGGCTGCTCCGAGAGAAACTGACACTTGTCATTTGAGAGCAACTCATCCTCCGAGGACTTTGAGTGAAAATCATCAATTGAGGAAATCCCAGACCCAAACCTACAAAACCCCAAGTGATTGAGCATCACTGAAGAGATTGATCCTGCGTGGATCCGACGCTTGTTTCCTAAGAAGACTGTGCTTCTTCCAGACGGTTAGGCGTCAAGGTATAGAGCATCCAAGAGGAACTGTGGATTGCCGAGTGACCGAGTTTGTGAAGGTTCGGAAGTCACCTATAGACTTACCACGAGTGGTTGGGCGAGGTCTGTGTGACTTTAGCTCAAGGAGAATACGGTGAGGACTGTGTGTCCGGGACTGGGTGTCCTCGAGTTTAAATACTCAGCCGCTCCAACCAGATGTACAACTGAGACAGCAGTTGGAACTGGTCTACCAAATCATTGTCTTCACCGAGCTTACTTGTTCTATTTCCTCAACTCTTTCATTTCCTCATGTATGTTATTCTGTGCTGGTTCGTATCTGTTTGAATACATTGACTGAAGACTTTCTCAATTTCCTGATCTCTATTTCTTCAGTCTGTCCGTCTTCTTCCCTTGTTATCATGTGCTTACGCTTTCTGTACTCTTTGCTTGTCTTCATTTCATCATGATGACTATGCTTGTGTTCTGCTATGTTCCTTTTTGAGTACTTATTCCGCTCCTAGTAGTTCTTCATTTAGGAATTTCCTCACCAGCAAATTCCTCAGTGAAGAATTCATAAAAATCGCCTATTCACCCCCCTCTAGTCGATATAACGCACTTTCAATCATGCCTTGGATCAAATACATTACCTTCGAATGACCGACATAAACTAACCATACGCGCTCACAATGATGTCAGTTTCTCCTACTCCTGTGTTACATGAGATACAGTACCTTTGAGCCATAGAAATCAACTTTATATATGCACTCATAATAAATTATGATTTCTAGATGCAAACCATAATCAACATGGACAACATTTTTGTTTATGACATCTGCTAGCAATTTGTGCTCATTGGCATGACTGAAAAGCAAGTGCTAGAATGCTCATTCTGCTGTTGTGTGTGCCTGAAGGTTTTGAGCTTTCTATTGGCACTGAAGAAGCAACCTCTTCTTCAGATGCAAATCTAATCATAGTGGATAGTGGTGCCACAAACCAGACCAGGGTAGTAGATAACTTGCAAAGGATGCGCTTTTACTGGCAGTGACCACTAGCCGACCAGTCCAGAATATCTGCAAAGATCATATATAGCTCTTGCCTGCACAAACTTGTTTGATGATCTGCTCATCTGGAAAAATGAATTGGTTTGTTTGCTGTTAGTTTCTTAGCCTCGGAAATGAAGTCTCTCAATTACATTTGCAATGCCTGGTTTACTATAGATAACATATACATTTAAGTTTCCTCCTGAGAATTTTGTTAGAACTACTATCCTAATTACATATGCAATTTGTATAGTACATTTGGATGGATGCCTCCCTGATTTTCAGTATAATTTGGTTATGAAATATTGGATGGTTGTTCTCATATGAGATTTTTGTGATGAGTAGTCCGATCACTCCTACAGACTTTTGTTCCTAGTTTTGGAAACTGTAGCTCACATAGTACAACAGCCGGTGTTGTAGCTGAGCACCTTTTCTTTTTCAGCAACACAACCACATTTTTTAACTTTAGCTCTCAAACTGCAGCTCACATGGTTGTGCTTTCTTAGCTTTCTCAGTTCTTAAACTGAAGCTCAAATGGTGGTGATATGTATTTTTCCTAGATAGACAATCTGTGTTGTTCTATCTAGTTCTACTCGGACAAGTCTAAAAGGAATGTTTCTTAGTTTCATTGATCCTCTTTTATTCAGAAATGTTCAGTGAGCATAGCAATTTTTCTTTTAGAGCTTATACTACAGCTTTAGGTGATGCTTAAACTATGTTTTCAGTATTTTGTCTTCTATGTTATGCTTCGGTATTTCTTCAGCTATTCCTTCCTGTATAACATTGTTTACTTTTTGTTAAGTTGGTTTTAATGCATATCAGTTCAGCTGCCATTGCTCGGTCGGTGATGAGCAAGCTCTTGTATGCTATATTCAATTAGTAAGATGGTTAATATCTAGCCGACTAGTGCAACTAAAATGTGACACCAAATTATCTTGGTTTCTTTGCAGGGGATATCTCGAAGCGCCAGCTTGAAGAGACGGTAAGCATCAGTTTCTGCCGTGCTTGTTTTCTCTCACTTAGTCTTGTAAACACCTGTGGCTTGATGCCATCACTGTTGTGTGATTAGAGAGCATTATGCTGAACCATTTCCCCTGAGTTTTGCTACTGTCCGAGTGTCAAACTGAACTGAACTGAGGCTCCTTCAGTTGATTGCTCTCTAATCAAACTGAAGTGAGCTGAAAATGGTTGCTACTGTCCGAGTTACCCCTTTCTCCTGAAATGTTGATTAATTTCTGTTTCGCTTGAGAATGGGGCACTCCTAGGTCAAGAAAATTAGCAAAGGTCATGCCCAATTTTCTTGACCTAGAAGGTGCCCGATTCTCAATCGAAACGGAAATATTCCTCTAAATCTGAGAAGAATATATACTACCCTGATATCATCCAAAAACTCTAGTAGCCTTTTTCCTATTTAGAGCAAACATGGCCGATAACGATGAGGCCGGCGGTTCAGGCAAGCAATTCTAGGAGCTATCCCAGGAGATGGAGGAAGAACCTTACCGCTATGAGGACACTGCAAAAGACACCGATCCCGACTACACAACCCCTAGTGCCGTCGGGGATGACACCACTGATGGTGCTGCCGAGGATGCCACCACTGATGATGGTAGCGAACACACAGATGGCAGCCAACCGAAGAGGCAACGGAAGGACCGGTGCCCGAACGTGCTCGGCACTGTCAAGGAGGAATTTACTGAAGTGTCCTCCAGTGGGTATCACACGGCACCCAAAGAATTAGTCAGTGGGTACGTGGGACAACTCGGGTGCATTCTCCGGAGCACCGTCTTGATCAACACCGAGAACTAAGGCATCATTGCCGAGGGAATTTGCGCAACCTCCTCTTCACGAAGCTGCACGAACGATACAAGTTCCTCGGTGACTTCGCAAACACATGCCTCTCAGGGAATAGAGTGAATAGTGCTGCCCTCACGAAGATGAGCACGACCCTGTCTACTTGGAGAGGCGCGGTGAGGAGTAGGATTCTAAGTGGTGATAGTTATGAGAAGATCAAGGAGAGAAATCCTTCGATTAGCGAAGCTGACTACCTGGAGTTCAAGATCAAGTGCGAGAGCAACGCATTCGCGGAATCAAGTCAGTGGGGGAAAGATATGCGGGACTTGAACTTAGGGGTCCAAAAACTCGGTCCCGGTGGTTATAGAGTGGCGGAACCTATATGGGACAAGGAGGACGCGGATCGTGCCGAGCAAGGCCTACCGCCCCTCTTCGATAAATACCGTGACAAGCAGACCAGGAACTATGTCAGGGCCCGGTACAAGACAGACCCGATAACAAAGGAGCTTGCCACGGATCCGAAGACCAAGGCGCTTGAGCTTGTTCTGGTAAGGAATACACCCCCGCGTAATTAGCTCCATATGGTTGAATTCTAATTAATAAAGCCAAATTTCTAAATGGTTCACGTTCCTTCCGTAGCAAACTGAAAGCAGTAGCGCAGGGACTCAGAGCTCCCTGTTTGCCCCTTGGGACACCACTTTAAATAGGGCGTTGAACGTAGTGAAAAACAAGGATAAGTTCAGTAAGCCGTCGTCAGCTGGTCGTGTGGCCGGCAAAGGCTTGTCCACGAAATGGTCGGAATAGTATAAGGCTGGGCAAACGGAGAGAAAGACCAGCTCGGAAAGACAGTAGTGCGAGGTTAAAGAACTCAAGGCACAAGTGCCGCAGATTTCGGAAATAGTCCAAGAGCAAGTGCGAGACCAACTGGGAGCGACGATCACCACCATTATGCCTACATGGCTTGAGGGGCTGCAGGCGTGGATTGCGGGCGGCCAACCGGGGCCGCCCCCGATTCACAACTTCACGGGCAGCAACTCGCACAACGCGCCGGTGCCATTGGTGTCTCCGACGGAGGCGGCATCGGTGTCTCCATCAGAGGCGGCATTGGTGTCTCCGGTTGTCGGTGTTCTGGGAACGGGGGTCCCCAGACTTGCCTGCCTGCGGCCTGCGGCGTGGCTCGGGTGGTGGCCCAGTGCGGCCCGTCTTCATCGACTCAAGCTCAAGACCCTCGCGAGGGGCCAAGCCTCGTGGGGCGGACGACAGGAAGCTTCCTCAGGAGCGGCCTCACCAGGGAGGCTCGCGAAGAGGCGGAGAGATCAAGGCAAGTGTACCTCGCGAGGTGCCCATGATGCAAGCCATGACAATCGACGCCAGGCAGGCGCCAGGCGGGCGCCGGCCTGCCCAGTGTCCTTGTTTCCTCTTTGGTGCAAAGGGGGAAAGCACATGCCAAGGCATTAGGCAAAGGCTACCGTTTCGGTGCAACAAGACCGACACCAGCAGAGCGGCAGGATGGAGGTCACCGTGGAGCCCAAGACGGTTTCATCGTCAGAGTCTTTTGACAGTCGAAGACCAACTTTAGTCAGGTTAAGTTGTACTAGATGTTCCCCCTTCAAAATGGCCGATTGTTGGCGCCTTCCCGCTCAATGTTTGGGAAGAGGACCAGGGCCTCTGTATATATAGGGCTAACCACCACAGTAGGAAGGGTATTCGATCGATACGCACAACACCACCACAAGAACACCCCTTGCAAGGCTGTTCTTCCTCTTTACTGTCCATCATCAGCCCCTGAGGCAATCCACCACACCACACACTGGAGTAGGGTATTACACCACAATGGTGGCCTGAACCAGTATAAATCTTGTGTCCCTTGTGTTGTTCATCTTACTAGCCTAGATCCTTAGCAAGGAATTGGAGCGTGGATCGGTAGGAGAGAGATCTTCACGCGCACCCCAGAGTTTGACCTTAAGGGTCTGCCGGAACCCAACATCCGACACCAGCGCCGGCGATATCTTTGCTTCGGAACAAAACCCTGCAATCAAATAGATTGTCCCAAGGGCGCCATATTCTAGGTGCCCAAGTTATGCACGGCATTGGAGCTTTATGCACCCGGGTGTGGGAAGAATACCTGTCCGGCACCTCGGCAGCAAGTGGCCCCTCCGTCACTTGCACGCCCGCCATTGGCGGTGTCTCGGCATTAGCCGAGATCGACGCCATCACGGTAACAAAGCCTCGGCCGATGACTTCATCTCCTTGCCTTTGACTGGACATCCCTGATGCCCTACATGTTTTCGTAGGGCGCCGCCGACATTCCATGCACTCTCCTGCAGTTCGAGGATGGCGAGTTGATCGATGTCGCCAAGGCCAAAATCGTTCAACCGGGCAATCGCGTGTTCCACGGTAATCCGATGCCATCCACTGTGTATAGGGTTCAACTGGTCCGGGTGCTGCGGGGCTACGACGGCTTGATACCTCCGTTTCGACCCCCTGGGGCCGACGAAGATGATGTGATGACCCTCAGCGCCTCCTTAAGCTGGCCCCAGCTTTTGCCGAAGATCCAGATTCGTTTGGGGGAGGAAGACACCACCCCACAGACAACACGCCAGTCGTGCCGGCGCCAAGCCATGGCAAGACCGCCGCAACGCTACCGCCGTGAGCTGATCCTGACATGCATATGGCACAGGATCCGGACGACAACGACGGTACATTTTCCAATGTCGATAAGTACTTCAACGAACATGGGTACAGTTACGAATTCATGGGGGCTCCTTCTCAAGAACGCAATCATGCAAAAGACGATCGCGATCTAGCTGGTACCGTGGATAAACCCAATTGCAACAGGCGTCGTCTAGCTTTCAGTTCTCAGGAGAGGCCTCCAGCTGCCGCCTTCACCGAGACTCAAATAGCCAAGGTGTGAAATATTATCAGCCCCAACACACTCAAGAAGGTGGTCTCTGAGCAGAACTCGATCCCATTACAGCAGAAGAAGCAGAAGGGATGCAAAATAAAAAATAACAAGGGTGCGAGCCAGCCGGCATCGAGTACAATCTGTGCTTAGGAAGGGCCACCAATACCTAAGGATATCTCGAGGAGGGTGCATGTGGCGGGTAGGCTAATGCTAACGACTAATCTGCTCAATGATGCAACTGGTTCTATGCGGAGTCTGCATGACTGAGTTCTTTCTATGGAGAAGCAACGTCTCTCTGAGAATGATGTGGCATACCCGGTTTTCGTGGCCAAGGTGCCAGAGGGCAAGTGTCACTGTTAAAACCGGCGGATCTTGGGTAGGGGGTCCCGATCTGTGCGTCTTAGGCTGATGGTAACATGAAGCAAAGGACACAATGTTTACCCAGGTTTGGGCCCTCTTGATGGAGGTAAAACCCTACTTCCTTCTTGATTAACATTGAAGATTTGTGTAGTACAAGAGTAGGTCTACCACGAGATCGTAGAGGCTAAACCCTAAGAGCTGGCCTGTGATGGTATGATTGTAATTGTGATCGGCCTTCTAAGGACCATGCTCTCCGGTTTATATAGAAACCGGAGAGCTAGGGTTTACATGGAGTCGGTTACAAGGAAGGAAATATAATATCCGGATCGCCAAGCTTGTCTTCCATGCAAAGGAGAGTCCCATCCGGACACGAGCTGAAGTCTTGAGTCTTGTATATTGACGTTTCTATAGTCCGGACGATTCATACAGTCCAGCTGTCCGGATACCCCTTATCCAGGACTCCCTCAGTAGCCCCTGAACCAGGCTTCAATGACGATGAGTCCGGTGCGCACTCTTGTCTTCGGCATTGCAAGGCGGGTTCCTCCTCCGAATACTCCAATGTACCCATCATGACGAACAGTGTTCGGCATCTCCTCAATGTTGTACTCCTCGGCTTCAGTGTTTCAATAATGACCATTTCCACGTGTCGAGCAAATGCGAGGAGTCGAGGCATTTTTGCATTTGCCACCCCCGGTCCTTCGGGCTAACTGTCATTTGAAGAGACAGAGATTCCCAGATCCAAACCTCACTCTCCCTCCTCAAGCGAGCATCCAATAGAGCACCCAGAAAAAACCACTCCAACATGGCCGATCGTCGCAGCTCTTCTGCTTGCTCCCCTTTCCTCAAGCCGGGGGACTGGGGAGAGTGTTCAGTTTCTCATAGCCATTTGATAAAGTTACAAACCCAAGGGCTCCTCCCGCCGGCGTTCATGGTCCACGTTCGAGCCGGAGTGGCCACCTATAACAGCGGAGAACAGGCGGAGAGATCCCTCAATCCATCTCCAGAGGAGCGAATATGCCTAATTCCGCATCTGTTAAGGGGTGTCGGGTTTCCTATTCATCCATTCCTTCGCGGGCTTCTGGAGTTCTACGGCCTCCAGTTGCACAACTTTACCCCAGCTTCCATACTACATATAGCAGGGTATGTCGCCCTTTGCGAGCTATTTCTAGGCTGCGAGGCTCATTTCGGATTGTGGAAGAAGTTGGTCTGCCTTGTCCCCCGCAACCAGGAAGAATCCCTCTGTCAAGTGGGTGGGGCCGAAGTATGGCGCATCGCTGAGACCGGAGACCTATCCGGCACTCCCAAGAAGGCACCAGATATCTGTGCTTCAGAGTGGTTCTATATGGACGACGCTCCCCTTCCGGATCCAGTCCGGACAAGACTCCCCAAGTTCAGTAACACCCCGCCGAGGGCACGTCTAAGCTGGCGCCCCCAAGGCCCCCAAGAAGAGGATTCCAGGGAAGTACATTTCTTGATGAGCAGGATAAAGTTACTGGCCAAATCCGGACTGACGATAGTCGAGGTTATGGCAATATGCATAATGCGGGGAGTGCAACCGCTTCAATATCAGGGCCATCCCATGTGGAATTACAACGGGACAGACGATGCCACCCGCTGTGGTTGTAAGGGCCCGGACTCCCCCGCCGCTCTGGCAAGGATATTGTCCAATCTA
The DNA here is from genome assembly GCF_018294505.1 of Triticum aestivum. Lineage (NCBI taxonomy): Eukaryota > Viridiplantae > Streptophyta > Magnoliopsida > Poales > Poaceae > Triticum > Triticum aestivum. Next base: position 657,589,172 of record NC_057795.1, read on the forward strand.
TACCAAGGAGAAGAGGAAGACTTCCTCCATGTCAAACCGCAGGACAGATTCTCCATGTACAATCCCCCAAACTGGGTAAGTCGTCATTTATTTTGTCGCTTCACTTATTGTGGCGTTATTTTCTAAGGTTACCTGCATCGACATTTCTGAGCAGGAACTGAGGAGGACCATAGAAGGAATCTCCAGCCCTTCCCCGCAGCCAGAGGACCCCGAAAGGGCCCTTGATCCAGGACTCGAAGAACACTCGGATGCGGCCACGGAGCTCGTCGACGGGATATTTTATCGGGCGAGCCGTGACGGCGCCTCAGTGGCTATTACTGCTGATTATCACGGACTGCTATCCTCGTCGCGTGTAAGCCAAGCCGAAGACTCGATCCTCCAAGGAGGACTCTTTCCTGATGTCATGCCTTATCCCTGAAACGTCATATTTTTGCAGAAGCGACGTTCAAAGCACAGAGCCGAGCCCCTAGGGACCCGTCAGCCACATGCGTCCGGATTGGGTAGGCTCAAGAGGAAAGCGGTTAGGGCCGACACGCCTCTACAGAGGTAAGGAAACAACCTGTCATGTAATTATTGTTATTTGAAGTATAACAACGCCCTTTACATCTTGGTAGGAAAAGGGGTATCCGGACTATATCCGGGGATCCTGCCAACCACGCCTCCACTAGTCGGGCTCCAGAACCGACTTCGAGAGAGGAGGCGGGCGTAGGGCCAATGCCGCATAGTCCTCCAACAGAGGACGCGTATATGCTCTCTGCCATGAATTCCGAAGTAGAGAGCGCCATGAATCACTGGCGTTGATGGGCCGTGCTTCGCAACAACATCTTTTCCGAAGAGGCATTTAATGCTTTCCATTCAAGAGATGCATACATGCGAGCTGCTCAAAGCGGACTCGCCCGGGCAACAGTCTAGTATACCAAAGATATACGGGTAAGAAAGTTTGATGAGTATGTATAGCAGTAGCCCCTGAGGCTTGAAACGGTTGAAACAACAGTTTTAAGTATCAATTTATGCGCAGGTTCTTGTAGATAAGAATGAGCAATTGTCTCGAGAGCTAGAGGAGTGCAAGACTCAACTTAGGGCCACGGTTGCCAAGCTAGAGGAATCCCAGAAGGCCTCATCCGGTAACATTTATCCTGAATGTACGAAAGTGAACCGGTTAGCAACTGGTTGGTGTGACAAATTTAACAGAAAGTTCTGCAGATAACCCTGGAGTAAATCCGGAGGGCGGGAGGGATGATGAGTCGCATCTCCAGAGGCAACTAAAGGCCGGTGAGCGCATTCTTACGCAAGTTAAGCAGGAGAAGAATGCTCTCCAAGATGCCAATGTTCGGCTGGACGTGGAATTGAAAGACGTCCGTGCGCAGCTGGCGGACTCCGTGAAGGAGAACAAAAGACTTCGCTGTGGCATTTATGGTAAGTGCCTAGACGAACTGTACCATAGTTCGGCAAGGAAGTATATTGAAAAAGTTGTGTTTGTAGGAATGCTAACGGGTCACCCTGAGGAGGAGATGCCCGCATCTGCAGGTGATTTACTGCAGGACCTCTCACAACTGCACGAGCGAGCTCGGCAGGTGATGTAGGGCATTGCGCAGTCTCTGTGGCCATCAAGCTCCCTGCCAAGTGGCAGTGGGGGGCTTGTGGACATGATTCAAGGAGCACGGCGGCGCTTCCGTTTGTGGAACATATCAGCCTGCCGGCAAGGTGCAAGAGAAGCACGGGCTATGGTGAAGATGCGCTACACCAAGCTGGACCCGAACCATATGGCCGAAGTTGGACCGGCCTGGCCAGATGGGCAGGAAATTCCCGTGAGTCTGGTATATGACCAGGTGGCGTTAGCCGCAAAGTATTCTCAACAGGATTGTAAGTTAGATAGCATGTTGGATGGTATAGAGGATGAATATAGTCAGCCCAAATGACTGTGTAATTCGATGGACATAAGTAGCCCCTAGCCGGATTAAAATCATTTTTCATGGCGGACCTTTTCGCTTCAGCCCCTGGATCCTATAGTCCGGGGTGTGTCCGAATACCCGCCCGGTTATACAAAACCAGAGTATGCGTGGAAACTAGGCGTAGGGGTCATAAGTGCTTGAACAGACAAGTACCCAACTAGTTATGTTATATTACATGGATAGTAAGAACATCTTCCAGGGAGAATAGTTCCGTTAAGGGTTCCTTTCCCTGGGTAAGCATGTGTCAAGGCACATGTCCGGACTGCGAACCAAAGCGCATGACACAAAACTTCTGGGGATTAATGTTATAATAAACGAAGACATATTTTGTTCATCGACTGAATATTCTCTTAAGGAAACTAGCTTTCGGCTTCACCCAGTCTGAGGTACACATCTGGCTCAACCGGCAGTAACAATCGCAGAGGTGCTCCCCTTATGCCGTAGCCAAATTAACGGGAACGTAGGGCATAAACACAGCAGCCAGGCAACCCATCTTGGCGACGTCTTAAGTCATATCGATGCATATAATGGCGAATAAAAGGCACACATGGAAAATACATGTATGATGGGCAAAAGCCCTTTAGACTAAGTTATGTTTAGCTTCCGTATAGGAAGCCCCCAGGTATTACTTGCACACATAGTGCGGCCGGAATAATCCGGGAATCCGCACTGTACTAAATACTATGTGTGAAGAGAAAAAGAGCGAGCAAGGAAAAGGGAGGGAGCATAATTGAAAAAGGAGGGTTAAGGAGATGAACACTGAGTTCGGCGCTACGCGTAGAATCTCCGGAGTCTGGCCGCTTCCATGGGTTCGGCTCGAGTCTGTTATCAGACGCATTACATAGGCGGTACGCTCCTCCGGTGAGAACTTTGTCGATGATGAAGGGGCCTTCCCACTTGGGTTTGAGCTTGTCCTTCTTCTTCTCTGGTAAGCGTAGAACGAGTTCGCCAATATTATAAGTTTTGGCCCGCACTTCTCTGCTTTGGTATCGTCGAGCCTGTTGCTGATAGAATGCGGAACGAGCCTTCGCGACATCGCGCTCCTCCTCCAGGGCTTCCAAGTTATCCTGCCGATCTAGCTCGGCTTCCTTCTCTTCGTACATGCGTACGCGTGGCGAGTCATGTATTATGTCGCAAGGTAGTACTGCTTCCGTGCCGTACACCATAAAGAATGGTGTATATCCGGTGGTGCGATTTGGCGTGGTTCGCAGCCCCTCGAGTACGGAGTCGAGCTCCTCGACCCAATGAGTATCCGACTCTGTCAGGGATCACACTAGTCTGGGTTTGATGCCGCTCATGATGAGACCATTTTCCCTTTCGACCTGACCATTTGTTTGAGGATGGTAGACGGAAGCATAGTCGACCTTAATGCCCATTTTGGCGCACCAAGATTTCACCTCATCGGCCATGAAATTTGAGTCGTTATCGATGATGATGCTGTGGGGGACACCGTATCGGTGGACGACCCCAGATATAAAGTCTATTACTGGTCCGGATTCGGCCGTTTTCACTGGTTTGGCTTCTATCCATTTGGTGAACTTGTCTACCATGACCAGTAAGTATTTTTTTCTTGTGGCTCCCCCCTTTAAGGGGTCCAACCATATCCAGCCAACAGACCGCGAAGGGCCAAGTTATGGGGATTGTTTGGAGAGCGGTAGGGGGCATATGACTCTGATTGGCAAAGAGTTGGCAACCGACGCAGTGTTGGACAAGGTCCTGTGCGTCTGCTCGGGCCGTCGGCCAATAGAAACCTGTACGGAAGGCCTTGCTGACTAGTGCTCGAGCCGCGGTGTGGTGCCCGCCCAGTCTGGCATGGATTTCAGCCAAGAGCTGCCGCCCTTCCTCTTCGGAGATGCACCTTTGGAGCACTCCGGTGGCACTTTTCTTATAGAGTTCCCCTTCATGGAATTTGTAAGCTTTAGAACGCCGGATAATGCAGCGTGCTTCATTTTGGTCTTCAGGGAGCTCCTGCCTATTTAGGTAGGCCAAGAAAGGCTCAGTCCACGGGGCAATGACATCCATTATTTCGTGGGCTGACGATGTTATTACGGTGGTAGAACCTCCGATTATGTCTGATAGTTCGGCATCTGGGGATGTATTCGGATCCATGCTGGTATTGCTGGACTCCCCTTCCCATACCACGGATGGCTTGAACAGCCTTTCCCGGAATATGTTAGGTGGGACAGGGTCACGTTTAGCGTCGATGCGGGCAAGGACATCTTCTGCTTGATTGTTTTCTCGAGCCACATAGTGGAATTCGAGCCCCTCGAACCGAGCTGACATTTTAAGGACGACATTGCGATAGGCTGCCATTTTCGGATCCTTGGCATCAAAGTCTCCATTTATTTGTGATATTGCGAGGTTTGAATCCCCGCGCACATCTAGGCGTTGAATTCCCATAGAGACTGTCATCCGAAGACCGTGCAACAGAGCCTCATATTCGGCTGCATTGTTGGAGTCTCTGTATAATATTTGGAGGACGTATTGGACCGTGTCTCCGGTGGAAGAGGTCAGAACTATGCCTGCTCCCAATCCGGCCAGCATTTTAGAGCCGTCAAAGTGCATGATCCAGTTAGAGTACGCGCCATACTCTTTAGGGAGTTCGGCTTCAGTCCATTCGGCGACGAAGTCAGCTAATACTTGCGACTTGATAGCCCGCCGAGGCTTGTATGTTATGTCGAACGGAAGGAGCTCGATGGCCCATTTAGCAATCCGGCCCATGGCATCGCGGTTATTTATTATATCGTTTAGTGGTACTTCGGAGGCCACCGTACTCGAACACTCTTGAAAGTAGTGTCGGAGCTTTCGGGATGACATGAAGACCGTGTATGCTATTTTTTGATAGTGTGGGTATCGGGATTTGCATGGGGTGAGGACCATGGATACGTAATAAACCGGCCTATGTAGCGGGAATTTGTATCCGTCGACCTCTCGTTCGACAACGAGTAATGCGCTTACAACTTGATGTGTTGCAGCTATCTACAGCAGCATAGGTTCGCCGATAGATGGCGCTGTTAGGACTGGATTACTGGCCAATAAGGTCTTTATTTCATCGAGTCCGGCCGCGGCTGCATCCGTCCACACGAAGTGTTCGGTGCGCCGAAGAAGGCGATAAAGGGGCAATGCCTTTTCTCCTAACCTGGAGATAAAGCGGCTCAAAGCAGCCACGCATCCAGTTAATTTCTGGATGTGTTTGAGGTCTGTTGGTATAGGCAACTGTGACAAAGTTCGGACTTTTGCTGGATTAGCTTCAATTTCTCTATTGGAAACGATGAAGCCCAGCAGTTTTCCAGAGGGGACGCCGAAAACGCATTTCTTCGGATTCAGCTTGATGTTGTATGTTCGTAGGTTGTCGAACGTAAGCCTCAAGTCATCTATTAGGGTTTCAACGTGTCTTGTTTTTATGACTACGTCGTCCACGTATGCCTCCATTGTTTTGCCGATTTGCTTTTCCAGGCATGTTTGATTCATGCGTTGGTAGGTTGCGCCGGCATTCTTAAGCCCGAAAGGCATAGTGTTGAAGCAGAAAGGGCCATATGGCGTTATGAAAGCTGTTGCAGCTTGGTTGGACTCTGCCATCTTTATTTCATGGTATCCAGAGTATGCATCAAGGAAACACAGCGAGTCGTGTCCGGCTGTGGCATCTATGATTTGATCGATGCGAGGGAGGGGAAAGGGAACCTTGGGGCAAGCCTTGTTGAGGTCTTTGAAATCGACGCATAGGCGACAGGACTTGTCCTTCTTTGGTACCATCACCAAGTTCGCCAGGCAATCCGGATGTTTGATATCTCTGATGAATCCGGTCTCGAGTAGCTTGGCTAGCTCCTCCCCCATGGCTTGTCATTTGGGCTCTGAAAATCGCCTTAGGGTCTGTTTAGCAGGTTTGTATCCCTTCAGTATGTTAAGGCTGTGTTCGGCCAATTCACGCGGGATGCCCGACATGTCCGATGGGTGCTAGGCGAAGATATCCCAATTCTCGCGTAAGAAGTCGCGCAGTGCGGCGTCCATAGCGGGGTTCAACTGTGTCCCGATGGAAGCTGTCTTTGTGGGGTCCGTTGGGTGGACTTGGAACTTGACTATCTCATCTGCGGGTTTAAACGAGGTGGACTTGGGTCGTTTGTCGAGTATCATGTTGTCCCTGTCCATGGTGGTGCGCAGCGTTGTTAATTCTTCTGCTGCTAGGGCTTCGGATAATGCTTCCAAGGCCAGTGCCGCGGTTTTGTTTTCGGTGCGGAGTGCGACGTCCGGATCACTAGCTATAGTGATGATTCCATTGGGTCCGGGCATTTTAAGCTTCATATACCCGTAATGGGTTATGGCTTGAAAGCTTGCAAATGCGTCCCGCCCTAGAAGGAGCCACTTGGAAGGTGATTTCTTCGGACATGTAATTCTCTGGGGTGCCGAATACCACATCGAGTGTGATTTTTCCCACACACCGTGCCTCCCGACTAGGGATAATTCCCCTGAAGGTTGTGCCGCTTTGTTCAATGCGGCTTTTGTCAATTTCCATCTTCTTGAGTGTTTCTTCGTAGATTAGGTTTAATCCGCTTCTGCCGTCCATGAGTACTTTAATGAGCCGAAAGCCATCCACTATTGGACTGAGGACCAGAGCGGCCGGTGCCCGGATGGACTGGAATTGGGGTTCGTCACTGGCATTGAAAGTTATAGCAGTGTCGTTCCACGGATTTATTTTTGCCACATGGCAGATTTCCGCGGAGCTTCGATGAGCTCGCTTGCGCCTATTGTTTGAGGCGAAGGTCTCGAAGACTGTTAGTACCGTATTGTGTTCTTTGGCAGGATGTGGTTCTGCTTTACGGCACCCGAGGAGATCTTCGCCACTTTTCGTTACCTGCTGGAGTATCCAACATGCCCTAAGGTTATGGGTTGGTATTGTGTCCGCCGTACTGTGGAGCTTACATGGCCCATTGAGCCATTCTTCCAATACGGTTCCGTGCCCTGGGGCGGGTTTTGGTTTCTTGGGGATTGAGTTGGTCGACTTACGAGAGTTCGGCCGTTAGTTCGGACAAAGGTTCTAGTGAGGGTCGTACTGTCCCAAAATTCTGTTTGGGTCTTCCAGGCGCTTTCCATCGCATAATACTTTTGTATTATGGTTGCCAAGTCCGCAAAGTGTACTACGTCACGGCGACTTATAGCATTAAGGAGTCCTTTGTTTGTGCAGTTCTCACGGAAAAGTGAGACCACGTCCTCCTTGTGGCAGTCCTTGACCTTCTTAAGCGCAAGGAGGAATCTGGCCCAGTAACGGTGTACCGTCTCCTGGGGCTCTTGCCTGATACGGGAGAGCCGATTTAGGTCCGAGCGAATGTCGTCGGCTGAGTCTAGATTTTGATCCGATCTGACCCCTAGGGGTGCGGAAGGTTCCGAGCCAGACAGTTCGGGGTCCGGGGTATCACCCAATCTCTTTGGCCCGATGCCCGATTCTAAGTCCGGGACTTGGGTCATGTCTTCCTTTGGGCAGGAGTTTGGCTTACTGAGTTCGGGGATTCGGACATAATTCGTCCTCAAAGTTGAGAGGCGACCCGTGTGTGGTTCCTCCACTACCGCTATCTCATGGGTGGCCGGCAGGGATCTAATGTCCCTCTGGTCAGGTTCAAGCCCAATCCGGTCGTAGTCTGTGGCGATCCAAGAGCTCATTAAGAGAAGAGAGCTCTATCGTATCCATCTGTTCGGCAAGCGCCGAATTGACGCGAAGGTTATGCGTGATGACCCGAGAGGCCATCATTGGCGCGACGGCCGATGGGGCGGCCATAATGAAGCCGCCAAGCTGGAGAGTCTGGCCTACAGCCAGTGCTCCCGCCGAGGTGATGTCATCCTTGACAACGAGACGAGCCATCGAGCCTTGCAGCGACGACACGGAGGAACTCTCAATGAAAGCACCAATGTTGGTGTCAAAACTGGTGGATCTCGGGTAGGGGGTCCCGATCTGTGCGTCTTAGGCTGATGGTAATAGGAAGCAAGGGACACAATGTTTACCCAGGTTCGGGCCCTCTCGATGGAGGTAAAACCCTACTTCCTGCTTGATTAATATTGAAGATGTGTGTAGTACAAGAGTAGATCTACCACGAGATCGTAGAGGCTAAACCCTAAGAGCTAGCCTGTGATGGTATGATTGTAATTGTGATCGGCCTTCTATGGACCATGCTCTCCAGTTTATATAGACAACGGAGAGCTAAGGTTTACATGGAGTCGGTTACAAGGAAGGAAATATAATATCCAGATCGCCAAGCTTGTCTTCCACTCAAAGGAGAGTCCCATCCGGACACGAGCCGAAGTCTTAAGTCTTGTATATTGATGCTTCTATAGTCCGGATGATTCATACAGTCCGGCTGTCCGGATACCCCTTATCCAGGACTCCTTCAGCAAGGGCTTTGTCGATAGCACCATCGGGCGTATGATCATCCTGTGGTTTGATGACATCTTCGCTATGTTTAACCTTCATCCGCTGCACTACACCTTCATTCGGTCATTTTCTCTCAGTATGGAGATGTGGATCATTAGAGACAAGACCCCATACATCGTGATAGTTGACCCCTTCTACATGTGTGCCAAGATCTTGGGCAGCGCTGGGGACCGGCAAGTCGCGAGTTCATACCTCGAAGGCGTCATTCTGGCGAACCCAGATAGGGATAACTTCCGTGTGCCTTACTTTTCCGAGTAAGTAATCCCTTCACCGCCCATTAACATATGATTTCTTAGATTTCGATCATTCTTTTGTTTCTAACATTACGTGTTTTGTGCAGTGACACACATTGCACACTCATCCTCTTAAGCCCGAAATATTCCATGGCCACGTATTTCGACTCAGACCGTCAGTCCAAGAAAGACTACACAAATATCAAGAAAGTTCTTGATGATGCTTTCCCCGGCTACGCCACATCTGGAGGCACCTTCAGGAGGCCAATTTGTAGGTACGGCAAGAAAGTGTTCACGCACGTAACGACGTTCCCCTGCGTCAAGCAGCCGCCTGGCAGTCAGAAGGATGCCTACTATGCCCTCCATCACATGCGGGCGATCGTACAGAACCATAATCACCTTATGCTACCAAATAATCTCAAAGACTGGAGCCGCACACTTGTCGGCAATCCAGGACGCGGGCATCAGACAAGAATTCTTTTGCATTTAGTAGGAGTTTGCGGAAATCATCTTTCAAGATGTCCTTCGTACCTCGGGGCAGCTCTACCTCAAATATCAACTGTCCAACAGTGAAATAGATACAACGCTACAAATGCAGGCCGACAACGACCACAAATTCATGACCATCATGATAGACGGCGGCTTTGTCACATCCCTAGCTTCAGGCATTGCTCTAGGTTAGCTTCAGGTGTGCATCATGTTTAAATTCTGAAAATTTGAACTGAGGAATTCAGAAGCCTCAAAACTTAAATAAAAGAGGGGCAAGAAACCCTAAAATTGCAATCAGTAAATCCAAAATGCCCTAGAAATAGCTCTGACAATTTTGGCAAGAGTTATAAATCAAACCAAAATTTTGGGACATTTCTAAGGAATTATTGGGCTCTGATTTTAAATCAATATTTTATTTGAATTTGGAGTTATATTCATAATATATAATGAATATATTTTCAAATGACCTGAGATATTTTTATTATGTGTGGAGAAGTCCATTAGGTGACTTAAAAAAATATCCAGGGAAGTTTAGGCACTGTTTTCAAATTCTGTTTGAATTAAAATTCAGTGCCAATTAAATAAAACAGAACAAAAATAGAAAACAGTAAAAAAAA
>NC_057795.1:657599159-657645815 GCF_018294505.1 Triticum aestivum
TCCTAGCGACCCCACGACGCCGCCCCACGCTCCCTCTCGCTTTCCCCTCCTCTCCCTGGATCTCACTCTCTCACCGAGCTCGTCTCTCTCCCTCTCTCTCCCGAACCCGAGCACTATCGCCGCCGCCGACGAACACCACCCCGGCCATCGCCTCCCCCTCATCCCCTCGAGCAGTCCACGAGCTCCGCCGTGCCACCCTCGCCCTCCCCGCCATCACACGCGACCGGAGAAGCCACGAAGCGCCGCCCCGACGTTCTTCCCCTCCTCGGACCCGCCGATCGCTGTCGCCGAATTCGCCGCCGACAGGACGCCCCCGAGCCCGCTGACCACCTCCCCCTCTCCACGGTGAACTCCTCTTCCTCTCCCCCTAGCCCCGTGTTTGTTCGGTCTCCGTAGCCGCCGTTTCCACCTCACCGGAAACTCCCCGCCGCCGGCCATGGCGCCGCCGTGGCCAGGGCCACCCCAGCTGGCGCCCGAGCATGCTATCAAGTTCGCCGCCCTCCCAGGAGCCTGCAGCACCCTTCCGTTTCCCCTCTAGTGCACCACAGCGTCGAGCCCGAGCTCGCCCGAGCTCCGGCGGCCGCCTAGGTCACCGCCGGCACCGATTCCGGCCGCCCCGAGCGCAACTGACTCCACCAAGAGCTTCGGCTCGTCCCCAGCTCCTCCTAGATGCCCTCCGCGGCCCATTTGGTCGCCGGAGTGGCCAAAACCACTCTCGCCGCCGCGTCGGGCTCGCCGGCTGCTAAACGCCGGCAGCCGACTTTGACTTTGACCACGGGTGGGCCCCGGTTGACTCTCCTGAGTCAATGACAGGTGGGGCCCAGCCCTGTTAACTATTAGGATTAGTTTTAATTAATTTTAGTTAAGCTAATCACACTGACACGCAGGACCCACTGTCAGGTTTGACCCGGACCATGTCCCGTTGACCACTGACGTCACACTGACGTCAGGCTGAAGCAGTAATTGATTTTCTGGATTTATTATAATTCAGGAAATTCCAGAAAATGCCTAAGACTTCAATAAATCATAGAAAATTAACCGTAACTCCAAATTAAATAAATTATATATGAAAAATTATCAGAAAAATTCAAGGAATCCATCTGTTCCATTTTCATGCATGTTAGAACAACTTATAGGTGCTGTTTAGCACAAATCAATTAAATGGCATTTGAATAATCACATATGGAGTTTGAATTTGAATCTTGTATTCAAACCAACTTCATTTAATCTGTTGCTAGTTGCATTAGCCCAAAACACATTCATTTTGCCATGTCATGATCATGCATCATATTGTGCATTGCATTAATTGTGTTCCCTTCTGTGTTGCCGGTATTTGTCCCCTCTCGATAGACGTGATACCGATGACGCGATCGTTGACACTGATGAAGACTCAATGTTATCTTCAGAAGTGCCAGGCAAGCAAAACCCCCTTGTTCATTCCGATAAAATCCCACTCTCTCGCCCCTGCTCTCTTTTACTGCATTAGGACAACATCGATTCTTCTGTTACTTGCTGCGGTAGCTGAACCCTTTATCCTTTGCATGACCTGTCATTGCCACAGTAAATAGATGAAACCCACTAGCATGAGTAGGAGTTGTTTGAGCCCTGATGTGCCTACTCATTCATGCTTGCTTGTCATGCCTGCTACTGCTTAGAGTTGAGTCAGGTCTGATTCATCGGGGATGAATCAGAGGCGGGTGAACATGTCCTACTGTGTGTGAGCTAAGTGTGTGAACACGATTTGGTAAAAGGTGTCGGTGAGAGGCCATGTAGGAGTACATGGTGGGTTGTCTCATTGAAGCCGTCCTCAGGAACTGAGTTCTGTGTTTGTGATCCATGATTCAGCTACTACCATACATTGGGCCCTGAAATATGACCCCGCTCGACTTCTTATTCACCCTCGTCCTCTGTCCAGGAGTTGCAAGTAGTTTCTGGTGTTTGTAGTATGCTGGAGGCCGTGGACAGCGCTGACCGTAGGGGTGGGCTGTGATGCGGTAGGCACGTGGCCGGGTATACCGGGCGCCCGTTTGGTGTCACGGAACCCTGTTCACATCGTTTGGGGCTGTGAGCGAAACTCCGGCCGGATCTCCTCATGGATGGAACCCGAATAGGCGATAAACATGGACTAGAGACCTGAGTGTTTAGGTAGGTCGTGGTCTACACCCACGTCGGCTTTCGCTTGAAGTCTGCCGAGCACATGTCGTGTGCAGACGCTAAGTGGTGGAAACATGTATGAAGAAGTACACCCCTGCAGGGTTAACATCATCTATTCGAATAGCCGTGTCCGCGGAAAAGGACTTCTGGGTTGCTTATATCAGTTCATAGACAAGTGAAAGTGGATACTCTAAAATACGCAAGATAAGCATGAGTGCTATGGATGGCGTTCTCGTAGGGAGACGGGAGTGGTTCCATAGTGGTGTATTGATATGGTGAATATGTGGACTCGTGTGCGCCTCCTCAAAAGAGTTACTTGCAGTCGTAGTTCAGGTTAGCCACCGAGTCAAAGCTGGCTTGCTGCAGTTAAACCCCACCATCCCTTTGTTGATAATGATGCATATGTAGTTAGTTCTGATGTAAGTCTTGCTGGGTACATTTGTACTCACGTTTGCCCATTTTATGTTTTGCAGAGAGATTTCGGTCTCACTAGTAGTTTCGTGTGGACTTCGACGTTTAGCTTGATACCTCAGCTACGATCTTGTGCCCTCGGCAGGATCTGATAGATAGTCAGGCTTCACAGCCTTTTTCATTTATAGATGTCTGTACTCAGACATGATAGCTTCCGCGTGTGTTTTGATTTGTATGCTCTGATTGTTGGGTCATGAGACCCATGTTTGTAATATCTCGCTCCTCGGAGCCTATTGAATAAATTACTTGAGTCGTAGAGTCATGTTGTGATGCCATGTTGTATTTGCACATATCGAGCATATTGTGTGTATGTTATTGAAATGCTTGATATGTGTGGGATCTGACCATCTAGTTGTTTATCTTTAGTAGCCTCTCTTACGGGGAAATGTCTCCTAGTGTTTCCACCGAGCCATGGTAGCTTGCTACTGCTCCGGAACACTTAGGCTGGCCGGCATGTGTCCTTCTTCGTTCCTGTGTCTGTCCCTTCAGGGAAATGTCACGCGATGAATACCGGAGTCCTGTTAGCCCGCTACAGCCCGGTTCACCGGAGTCCTGCTAGCCCAGTGCTACAGCCTGGATTCACTCGCTGATGACCGACACGTTCGATGCTGGGTCATGGATGCCTGTCCCTGTAAGTCTGTGCCACTTTGGGTTTACGACTAGCCATGTCAGCCCGGGCTCCTTATCATATGGATGCTAGCGACACTGTCATATACGTGTGCCAAAAGGCGCAAACGGTCCCGGGCAAAGGTAAGGCGACACCCGTGGGAATACCGTGCATGAGGCCGCAAAGTGATATGAGGTGTTACATGCTAGATCGATGTGGCATCAAGTCGGGGTCCTGACAGGCTTCATCCACGCTCCGGTCCCTGAGTCGAGTCGAAAGTATCGATGTTATGTAGTTCTGAAATAGCGATTAGCTCATGTTGTAATTAAACTTTAATGAACTTTTATGTCTCTTTAGTTTGGATAGTCATTCAACTTATATGGAATCGATGCTATTTATTAGTAGGACCATGAATCGTGCTATTAATGTGTTGCTTTTCTCTTCCGATCCTTTTGTTGCATACTTATATATTGCTTATATATTATATGTGAATTGCTACTAACGTTTTCTTTGTCTAGTGCATAGAGATGCCGTCGTATGTCGTGTACAAGGGTAAGGTTCCCGGAGTCTACGATGACTGGGAGGAGTGTCGGAGACAGGTTCACCGTGTCAGCGGTAACAGTTACAAAGGATACACCACTAGGGTGGAGGCAGAAGCTAGATATGTGTGCTATCTAGCGGGAGAGAGGAGGGAGCGGAGGAGGAGCCGGATGAAGACCAGTTTCATCGCGATGATGCTCATCGTGACCGCAGCCCTCTTCTATGTGATGGTAGTTTAGATGATCGATATCGACTTTGTAATGTGACGACAAAGTTGGCTAATATGATGAACTTTGCTAATGTCTCGAGACCTAAACTTGGCTAATGTTTGAACTTTGTTCGCTATTTCTAATTTGGAGAATAATATGATGAATTCTATTGTGTGATGTTTATATTCTGTGCTGTAACGTATTTTGTAACCTGTGCAAATACCAAAAAAGCTAAAAATAATAATTCCCAATATTCATAGTAGTGGCGCGCCATATTAAGAATTAGTGGCGCACCAAGATAAATACCAGTGGCGCATTATCGGGCATAGTAATGGTGCACTTGGGGCATAGGTGAAGGCAAATATGGCCCCCAGTAGTGGCGCATTAGTGGCGCACTAGAGCTAAATACCAGTGGCGCATTTTGGGGCATAGTAATGGCGCACTTGGGGGCATAGGTGAAGGTAAATATGGCCCGCTAGGAGGCATAGAAATGGCGCACTGTTGGACATTGTAATGGCGCACTATGTGGTGCGCCACTATTATCTGGGATACTAATGGCGCACCAGAGGTGCGCCATTACTATTTGTAACTAGTGGCGTGTTAATAGTGGCGCACCTATAGTGCGCCATTAATAGCAAAAACAGGTGCACCACTAACAGCCTATTTTCTATTAGTGGTTGTTGGATCCCATCCCGCTCAATATTTGGGGATAGGACCAGGGCCTCTATAAACAGGTGTCAGGACCCAGACTCGATGCCACATAGGTCTAGCATGTAACACCTCATATCACTTTGCGGCCTCACGCACGGTAACCCCATGGGTGTTGCCTTACCTTTGCCCGGGACCGTTTGCGCCTTTTGGCTCATGTATATGATAGTGTCGCTAGCATCCATATGATAAGGAGCCCGGGCTGACATGACTAGTCGTAAACCCAAAGTGGCACAGACTTACAAGGACAGGCATCCATGACCCAGCAACGAACGTGTCGGTCATCAGCATGTGGGTCTGGGCTGTAGCACTGGGCTAGCAGGACTCCGGTAAACCGGGCTGTAGCGGGCTAACAGGACTCCGGTACTCAATGCGTGGCATTTCCCCGAAGGGACAGACACAGGAATGAAGAAGGACACATGCCGGCCAGCCTAAGTGTTCCGGAGCAGTAGCAAGCTACTATGGCTCAGTGGAGACACTAGGAGACATTTCCCGGTAAGAGAGGCTACTAAAGATAAACAACTAGATAATCAGATCCCACACATACCAAGCATTTCAATCATACACACATTATGCTTGATATGTGCAAATACAACAAGGCATCACAACATGACTCTACGACACAAGTACTTTATTTAAGGCTCAGAGAGCCATACATAACATACACATACATATGGGTCACACGACCCAGCATTCAAGTCATACAGTCATACAAACCAGCAGCGGAAGTAGCTTGTCTGAGTACAGACAACTAGTAAAATAAAAGAGGCTTGGAAAGCCTAGCTATACTACATGGTCCTTCACAAGCTCAGGATCACCACCTGGGCCTTAGCCTACTCATTGATGTCAACGTCTACGAAGAACCCATTAGAAGGGGTTGCAGCGTCTTCTGTAAAATGTAAATTATAGCAACATGAGTACAAAGGTACTCAGCAAGACTTACATCAGATCCTACATACATGCACATTATCAAGAAGGGTTGGTGGAGTTATTGCAGCAAGCCAGCTTTGACTCTTGGCTAGGCTATCCTACGAGACTCCAACTTGAAATGGTTTTGCGCACACGAGTCCACTACTCACCACTTCAATACACTACCGAGGATCCACCTCCGTCTTCCTACGGAAGAGCCATCCTCGGCACTCACACTTATCTTGAGGCTTTTAGTAGTTTCCATTTACTTGTCTATGAACTGTATAGGCAACCAAGTAGTCCTTTACCGCGGACGCGGCTATTCGAATAGATCATGATAACCCTGCAGGGGTGTACTTCTTCATACACGCTCTCACCACTTACCGTCGTTTACACGACATGTACTCGGCAACCTTCAAGCGGAAGCCCAACGTGGGTGTCGGCCACGACCTACCTAATCACCTAAGTCTCCAATCCAGGTTTATCGCCTATCCAGGTTCCATCCGCAGGGAGTCCGGCCGAGGTTTCCCATACGGCCCCGAACGATGTGTACAGGGTTCCGTGACACCTAATGGGTGCCCGGTATTCCCGGCCACGTACCTACCGCATCACAGCCCACCCCTACGGTCAGCGCTGTCCACGGCCTCCAGTAGGCTACAAACACCAGAAACTACTTGCAACTCCTGGACGGAGAACTAGGGTGAATAAGAAGCCGAGAGGGTCCATTGGTTTCGGGCTCAATGCATGGTAGTAGCTGATTCTTAAATCACACATACAGATCTCAGTGCTTAAGGTCGGCTTCAATGAAACAACCCACCATGTACTCCTACATGGCCTCTCATCGATACCTTTACCAAATCGTGTTCACCACACCACTCTCATTACCGACATAATCATTTCACTCTAGTCCGTCACCCAGATGAACCAGACCAGACACGACTCTAAGCATAGCAGGCATAGCAAGGTAGGAACAACACATACATATGGCTCAATCAACTCCTACACATGCTAGTGGGTTTCATCTAGTTACTGTGGCAATGACAGGTCATGCAGAGGAAATGGGTTCAACTACCGCAGCACACAGCAGTTTGAAACGCGTTGTCTTAATGCAGTAAAAGAGAGCAGGAGCGCGAACATGGGATTGTATCGATATGATCAAATGGTTGGTTGCTTGCCTGATGGTTCGATGCACTGAGACGGTTCTTCATTAGGGTAATCACGGTACTCCTCGGAGGCAGAACCTGCCGCAAATAACACCGATACACAACCATCACCAAACAATGTGCGACAATATGATGCATGCATGAAACAGGGCAATATGAGTGTGTTGGGCTAATGCAACTAAAACCAGAAGGGTTTGAACCAATTTGAACCAAAGATTCAAATTTCAAACTCTTACATGGCCCTTTAAAGTGTTTTACCTTGTCCTGCGTTAAACATCAAGTTAACTTGTTTAATCATGCATGAAAATAGTACAGATGGATAGATTGGATTTTTCTGGTCATTTTTCATATATAATTTGTCTGATTTGGAGTTACAGATTAAAAGTTATGAATTTTTGAAGTTTAAACTATATTCTGGAATTTCCTATATTAGATTAAATCCAGAAAATCAATTACTGCGTCAGCCTGACGTCAGTGTGACATCAGCAGGTCAACGGGACACGGTCCGGGTCAAACCTGACAGTGGGTCCCGCGTGTCAGTGTGATTAGCTAAACTAAAATTAATTTAAACTAATCCTAATTAGTTAACAGGGCTGGGCCCCACCTGTCATTGACTCAGGAGAGTCAACCAGGGCCCACCCGTGGTCAAACCCGGGTCGGCTGCACCAGCGTTTAGCCGCCGGCGAGCCCGACACGGCGGTGGAAGTGGTTTTGGCCGTTCCGGCAACCAAACGAGTCGCGGAGGCCACCGGAGAGGAGCTGAGGATGAGCAGCAGCTCTTGGTGGACTCCGTTGAGGTCGGGGTGGCCGGAGTTGGCGCTGGCGACGACTTTGGCGGCCACCGGAGTTCGGCCGAGGGTGAACTTGACGCTAGAGGGGTCGGTGAGGTGCGGGGAGTAGCTGGTTAGGTGCTACGTGACACGGTGAGCATGATGGACACCATGGAGTGGCCGGAGGATGGCCGGGAGCATGTCGGCGACGAGATCCGCGGCGGTGGGTGCGGTTGAGCTCCGGGAGGTCGCTACACGGCTCGGGAGCAAGAAAAGAAGGGAGGGGAAGATGGCTAAGCTCACGGGGAGTTCGACGAAGCACTTGGTGCGGCCGGGGACGGACCGGAGCGACGACGGCGTTGAAGGGGATCTCCGGTGACGGCGGTTCGGTCGAGGTCGATGCGGTGGGCTCGGGCCTTGCGAGTGCTCGGGGCTCGGCTTGCTCGAAGGAGAGGAGGGTGGCGGAGCTCCTGGACACGGCGGCACGGCGTGGGGTCGACGGAGGGCGTGGCTACGGCGTAGGCACGACGGCGGTGGCGTCGGCCATGGCGGGGGAGCGCGAGAGAGAGGAGTTGGGGGAGAATGGAGGTGTCCTGCGGGTTCACGGCGCTGCGTGGAGTTCATCCATCCAGCCACGAGGCGAGAAGGTGAAGCAGGGCGACGGCCAGCTGCGTGGCGCGCGCTGCGGTCGCCGTCGGGCACCTGCCTGCCTGCCTGGCCGGCAAGCAGCTCGCTGGAGCGGCGCTGGGCTGGGCCGGCAGGTGGGCCGGGTGCTGGGCGCCAGGTAAGGTTTTTGTGTTTCTCCTGTTTTCTGTTTTTTAATACTTCTGCCACTTTGTTGAATTATTAAAAATACTTAGGCAACTCCTAAAATCACCAAACTACTCCTGGTCCATAGTTGGATTATTTCCAACATGAAACATTTTAGTTTGGAGATATTTGAGCATTTGAATATTTTATATAATTTTAAATGCCCAAATTCAAATATTTATGATTTAATTCAAAGACCCTAAGATGACCTAGGAAAATGTGCATCACCTTTGGCAGAGGTTCTGAACCAAGACAAAAATGATGGGCATTTTAGAAGGGCATTTCAGGTTCATTGAAAAAGTTTTTAGTAAACCCTAGTTGGTTTCAGAGGGGGCTGGGGGTTCTGTCATCCCCATTTCAGGTTTCTGATGAAATAGTAAACATGATGCAACACTCTAATGCATGAACTAGCTAGGGTGTGACAACTCACCCCCACTCAAAAGAATCTCGTCCCGAGATTTGGGTTCCTCCGGAAAGAGGGCGGGATACTCGAGTCGAAGATGATCTTCCCTTTCGCAAGTTGCTTCATCCTCAGAATGGTGCGACCATTGAACATTGAGAAACTTGATATTATGACGTCGAGTGGTACGCTCGGCCTGATCGAGGATACGAATGGGCTACTCTCGATACGTGAGATTATCTTGGAGATGAAGCATTTCGTGGTCCACTCCGCGGATAGGATCCGAGAAGCAACGCCTGAGTTGAGAAACGTGGAAGACATCGTGGACTCTGGAGAGATGCGGAGGTAGTTCCAACTGGTAGGCAACTTCTCCTCGTTTAGCGAGAATGCGAAAAGGTCCAATGTAACGAGGAGCCAATTTGCCCTTGATACCGAAGCGATGGGTTCCCTTTAGAGGAGTAACCCAAAGGTAAGCCTTCTCGTCAACCTCAAAAGTCATAGCCTTATGTTTTCGGTCATATTGACTCTTTTGATGAGATTGGGCTGTTTTCAACTTTTCACGAACGATGCGAACTTGCTCTTCTGCTTCCTGGATCATATCCGGGCCAAAGAATTGTCTTTCCCCGGTTTCTGACCAATTAAGGGGTGTTCGACACCGTCGTCCATAGAGAACTTCAAAAGGGGCTTTACCCAAGCTAGATTGATAGCTGTTGTTGTAAGCAAATTTGGCAAATGGAAGGCATTTCTCCCACTCCATTCCGAATGAGATAACAGAAGCTCGAAGCATGTCTTCTAGAATCTGGTTGACGCGTTCCACTTGACCACTTGATTGAGGGTGGAAGACGGGTTCCCATAGCATTTTGGAAACTTTCCCAAAATCGAGAGGTGAAAAGACTTCCTTGATCCGAGTTAATTTCCAAAGGAACACCATGGAGAGACATTATTCGGGAAATGTATAAGTCTGCCAATTGACTAGCAGTTATACTCTCATGAACAGGTAAGAAATGGGCTACTTTGGAAAGACGATCGACAATGACGAAGATAGCATTATTCCTTCTCTTGGTCCTGGGAAAACCGGTAATGAAATCCATACCAATTTTATCCCATTTCCATTCAGGAATAGCTAGGGGTTGAAGGGTGCCAGCAGGCCGTTGATGCTCTGCTTTTACACGACGGCAGACGTCGCAATTAGCAATATACTGAGCAATTTCTCTCTTCATCCTAGTCCACCAGAACCTCTGGCGTAGGTCCTGATACATCTTGGTACTACCGGG
Source organism: Triticum aestivum (assembly GCF_018294505.1). NCBI lineage: Eukaryota > Viridiplantae > Streptophyta > Magnoliopsida > Poales > Poaceae > Triticum > Triticum aestivum. The sequence goes on from NC_057795.1 coordinate 657,609,175, forward strand.
ATGAATGGTGAGAGGGGATTCATGAGCTTCCTTAAGGATTAATCGTCTCAGGTTTCGCACCTTGGGAACCACTAGTCGATTCCCGAAGTATACGACCCCTTGATCATCAATGGAGAAACAATTCGCAACTCCTTTCTTGATGTTTCTCTTGATGCGGGAAATTCCCGGATCTACCTTCTGTGCTTTGATGATCTGATCCGTAAGGGTAGGTTTCGCCACCAAGGTGGAAAGAAAACCTTGAGGAACAATGTGAAGGTTAAGCTTCCGAAATTCCTCATGGAGAAGCGGTTGACTTTGTTGTAACATCAGGTTGTTACAATAAGATTTATGACTTAGCGCATCAGCCATGACGTTGGCTTTCCCTGGGGTGTAAGTTATTCCTAAGTCGAAATCTGTGATCAACTCAACCCAACGTCTTTGCCTGAGATTCAAATCCGGTTGGGTGAAGATGTACTTCAGACTTTGGTGATCAGTGAATATTTCGCAACGATTACCAAGAAGGTAATGCCGCCAGGTTTTAAGTGCATAGACTACGGCTGCAAGCTCTAGATCATGAGTAGGATAATTCCCCTCATGTGGGTGCAATTGCCGTGAAGCGTAAGCAATTACGTGTCGATCTTGCATGAGAATGCAACCTAGTCCTTGTCGCGAGGCGTCGCAGTAGATACCAAAGTCCTTGGAGAAGTCTGGCGGTACCAGTACGGGAGCAGAAGTCAGGCGTCTTTTCAGTTCCTGAAAGCTGTGCTCACATTGTGGAGTCCATTCGAACTTTTTATCTTTCTTGAGGAGTTCGGTTAGAGGTTTAGCAAGTTTGGAGAAGTTCTCGAAAAAGCGACGACAATAGCTCGCTAAGCCAAGGAAGCTCCGAACTTGCTTGACCGATTCAGGTGGAGTCCAATTAAGGACGGCTTGAACTCGCTCAGGGTTAACGGCAATACCTTTACCAGATATTACATGACCCAGATAGGTCACTTCTGACAACCAAAATTCACATTTAGAGAATTTAGCATAAAGGCGATGCTCTCGAAGTTTCTTCAACACTAGCCTTAGATGTTCGGCATGTTCTTCCTCGTTCTTGGAGTAGATGAGTATATCATCGAGGTAAACCACGACGAATTTATCCAAATACTCCATGAAGATTGAGTTCATTAACCGAGAAAAGGTGGCTGGAGCGTTGGTTAAACCGAAGGACATGACGGTGTACTCGTATTGGCCATAACGATTAACAAAGGCCGTTTTAGGAATGTCCCCGTTCCTGATTTTGATTTGATGGTAGCCCAACCTTAAATCCATTTTGGAGAAGACTGAGGATCCAGCGAGCTGATCATACAGGTCGTTGATCCTGGGGAGCGGATATTTGTTCTTGATTGTGACCAAATTGACAGGTCGATAATCTACAACCATCCGGTCCGTACCATCCTTCTTCTTGACGAAGAGGACGGGGCAAGCCCACGGAGATGAACTAGGTCGGATGAAACCCTTTTTCAAGGACTCATCGAGTTGTTTCTTAAGCTCAGCTAGTTCTAGTGGTGCCATCTTATAGGGTCTTCTAGCGATCGGGACAGTTCCTGGAATGAGGTCTATTACGAACTCAACATCCCTGTCAGGTGGAACACATGGCAATTCCTCTGGGAAGACATCCGGGAAGTCACGAACTACCGGGACGTCCTCAAGGTCTGGCAAAGGGCTGGCGTTAAGAGAATATAACTGTCGCTTGGCTATTCGGGTAAAGACATAGACTATCTTTCCCGAAGGATGGGTGAGTTGAACAGTCCTAGAGAAGCAATCAATGTTGGCATGATGGGCTGACATCCAGTCCATACCCAAGATGATATTAATATCTGAAGATTTAAGAGCTATCAAAGATGCAAGGAAAACAAGTCTGTCGACTTGGATTTCATTTCCATGACTTACCCCGGAGGTTTGCCATCTAGAACCGGGAGTAGAAATTTCCATAGTGGATGGCATGTCACAGAATGCGGTGTTATGCAAGCGAGCATAATTTTCGGATATGAATGAATGAGAGGCTCCTGTATCGAAAAGAACAGATGACGGGTGGCAATTAACAAGGAGCGTACCGAGAACAACGTTGGGATCCTCTTGAGCTTCCTCGGCAGAAATACAGTTGACATGGCCACGTGCAGCGGTGGCCGGCTTGGCGTAGAACACTTTACCTGTCGGCTTGCCACGGCCAACAGCTTTAGCAGATTGGTTGGGGTTGGTCTGGGGACACTCGCGCATATAGTGGCCAGATTCCCCACACTTAAAGCAAGTCACGGAACTGGTACGTGGAGGAGCATTGTTGGTTGGACCACCATAGGGCTTGGCTGGTGCAGACTGTTGAACGGGGCGAGGCGCCTGGAAGGATGGCCTCGGTGTGAACCTGGGTGGCAGGGCAGTGTTGGGCACCCACACACGGCGCTTCTGAGGACCAGCACCGGATGAGGAACCCACGTCACGGCCATGCTTGCGTGTTGCGTCATAATCGGTCTGACCAGTCTCAGCACTGATGGCCTTGTTAACAAGCTTCTGAAAAGATGTGCACTCATGCAGACGGAGGTCGCGGCGAAGCTCAGGACTAAGTCCCTTACGGAACCTTGCTTGCTTCTTGGCATCAGTAGAAACTTCCTCAGTCGCATATCGTGCGAGGTTACCGAACTCCCTGATATAAGCATCCACGGAGAGTCGGCCTTGAGTGAAACTGCAAAATTCCTCACGTTTACGGTCCATGAGACCCTCCGGAATGTGATGTTCATGGAAAGCCTCGCTGAATTCAGCCCAAGTAGTGACATGCCCGCTGGGCGCATAGCTCCATAATTCTCCCACCAGAGACTAGCGGGGCCTTCAAGATGATATGCAGCAAAGGTGACCTTGTCAGCCTCAGCTACTAGCGCGGAACGCAGTTTGTGAGAAATACTGCGAAGCCAGTCATCAGCGTCGAGAGGCTCGACGGAGTGGTGGAACGTGGGTGGATGTAACTTGATGAAATCACTGAGTGACACCACGTTAGTCCTCTGATGGTGTGCGGTGTTCTGTTCAATACGCTCCAACAAACGGTTGGTCTCCCGCTTGTTTCTCTCGGCTTCCAGCATAACTTCGGCTAGGGAAGGAGGATGAGGCAGATTTGCATTCCTGACTTCACTGCCTTCGGCCTGCTCTTGAGGAGCAGGGATATTGCACGTATTGACCATCCTAGGTAAACAAGACAATGATTTAGTCAGAATGATAAGATTCCGACATAGGATACAGAATGTAAGGAATAACTCGGAAAGCAAGATGATCATCCGTATGACATGGTAGATACAGAAACTGCTTCTTTTATTCCATCGTCATACACACCATACAAGGTTTAGTACAAGACCAAACAAGGTACTATTACGGTGAAAAGAGGATTACATCTCATCGGAGGCATCCCAAGCTCCTATACATTATTTTTCTACACCTCCGGAAGAGTACAAACTAGGTCATATCCCACGAGTCACGCAGGACGATAGACGACACAGTTAGTACGAACTAGTGATACTACCACTAACTCAGACCAATCCGTAGTAGTTCTCGTAGAAGTCACCTCCATAGCCTGGAAGCTCAACATGATCATCCGGGAACAGACGATCTCGCGGAGCTTATGGACCATAGGGGCTAGGATGAGGTCTTGGACCAACAGACGGTGGTCTGCGGGGACCGCGAGGTGGGGTGATGCCTCCTACATCACGCCAACCCATCACGTCTGGCAGAGCAGATCTCACAGGATAGAGATCGCGCATATCCGAATATCCATCTTGCACAGCCGGTGCTAATCGAGTCAAAGTGGCCCAATGGTCAGCACGGGTATTGAAAAGCTCTAGCCTCAAGGCCCGATTTTCACGGTCCTTATCCTCGAGCATCTCAGCAGTGGTGCGAGTCCGTGAATCCTCCTGAGTGGGGTCAGCATAGATAGCCTGGAGATACCCTTGTGCTCCCGGAAGTGATCCTGGCATATACCGGAAATCAGAGTCCCGAAATAGGCCAGACCTGACTAGCATGATGGTCATCATAGAGTAGGCGGCGTCCTGCACAGCCATCTCAATAGTAATCCCGAGTCCATAGGAGCAGTGAAGGGGCTCGGTGGATCCAGGATAAGATGGAAATATCCTGACAGTGCAGAGATACTGGCTTTGATTAAAGTCTCAAAATTGCTCTTTGACCGTGTACTCAGGATACCAACGGTATCCAGCCTCAGTCATTACCCTGACCAACATGGCGGTATGGCCGTGTACATCTAGGCATCGAGTCAGGCGAACCACTTGATTGAGATCGTGAGTGGCCATCTGAAAGCACAACCATAATGCAAGGGCATTAGAATTTCTAGCAAAATTTTGGCAGCATAACAGCTGTAAATGCTCAAAAAGGATTTTGAGACATTTGACAAAGGATTTCATACACACTCAACAACATCATATCAAGTTATGAGTCCATCCTAGCAACATAATGTGGTAGCAGAACTGAACTAGGCTTGTATCCATCCAACCTATAAGGTACTACTGATTAGTAACACGTGAACCTGATAGAGAGAAAAGATCCTAATTCCTTAACCCCCGGTGGAAGAATAGTCTGACTCAGATCAGAGTGTCACAAGATAAAGGAGTAAAAAGAGCCTTACGTTCCAACCCACAAACAATTCCCCTACATATAACTAAAGAATTTCTAGACTCAACATCGACCAGTTTGGCTTGGAGAACCTACAGGCAGTCCGGCTCTGATACCAACGCTGTCAGGACCCCGACTCGATGCCACATAGGTCTAGCATGTAACACCTCATATCACTTTGCAGCCTCACGCACGGTAACCCCACGGGTGTCGCCTTACCTTTGCTCGGGACCGTTTGCGCCTTTTGGCTCACGTATATGATAGTGTCGCTAGCATCCATATGATAAGGAGCCCGGGCTGACATGACTAGTCGTAAACCCAAAGTGGCACAGACTTACAAGGACAGGCATCCATGACCCAGCAATGAACGTGTCGGTCATCAGCATGTGGGTCCGGGCTGTAGCACTGGGCTAGCAGGACTCCGGTAAACCGGGCTGTAGCGGGCTAACAGGACTCCGGTACTCGATGCGTGACATTTCCCCGAAGGGACAGACACAGGAACGAAGAAGGACACATGCCGGCCAGCCTAAGTGTTCCGGAGCAGTAGCAAGCTACTATGGCTCAGTGGAGACACTAGGAGACATTTCCTAGTAAGAGAGGCTACTAAAGATAAACAACTAGATAATCAGATCCCACACATACCAAGCATTTCAATCATACACACATTATGCTTGATATGTGCAAATACAACAAGGCATCACAACATGACTCTACAACACAAGTACTTTATTTAAGGCTCAGAGAGCCATACATAACATACACATAGATACGGGTCACACGACCCAGCATTCAAGTCATACAGTCATACAAACCAGCAGCGGAAGTAGCTTGTCTGAGTACAGACAACTGGTAAAATAAAAGAGGCTTGGAAAACCTAGCTATACTACGTGATCCTTCACAAGCTCAGGATCACCACCTGGGCCTTAGCCTACTCATTAATGTCAACGTCTACGAAGAACCCATCAGAAGGGGTTGCAGCGTCTTCTGTAAAAATGTAAATTATAGCAACATGAGTACAAAGGTACTCAGCAAGACTTACATCAGATCCTACATACATGCACATTATCAAGAAGGGTTGGTGGAGTTATTGCAGTAAGCCTGCTTTGACTCTTGGCTAGGCTATCCTACGAGACTCCAACTTGAAATGGTTTTGCGCACACGAGTCCACTACTCACCACTTCAATACACTACCGAGGATCCACCTTCGTCTTCCTACGGAAGAGCCATCCTCGGCACTCACACTTATCTTGAGGCTTTTAGTAGTTTCCATTTACTTGTCTATGAACTGTATAGGCAACCAAGTAGTCCTTTACCGCGGACGCGTCTATTCGAATAGATCATGATAACCCTGCAGGGGTGTACTTCTTCATACACGCTCTCACCACTTACCGTCGTTTACACGACATGTACTCGGCAACCTTCAAGCGGAAGCCCAACGTGGGTGTCGGCCATGACCTACCTAATCACCTAAGTCTCCAATCCAGGTTTATCGCCTATCCAGGTTCCATCCGCAGGGAGTCCGGCCGAGGTTTCCCATACGGCCCCGAATGATGTGTACAGGGTTCCGTGACACCTAACGGGTGCCCGGTATTCCCGGCCACGTACCTACCGCATCACAGCCCACCCCTACGGTCAGCGCTGTCCACGGCCTCCAGTAGGCTACAAACACCAGAAACTACTTGCAACTCCTGGACGGAGAACTAGGGTGAATAAAAAGCCGAGAGGGTCCATTGGTTTCGGGCCCAATGCATGGTAGTAGCTGATTCTTAAATCACACATACAGATCTCAGTGCTTAAGGTCGGCTTCAATGAAACAACCACCCATGTACTCCTACATGGCCTCTCATCGATACCTTTACCAAATCGTGTTCACCACACCACTCTCATTACCGACATAATCATTTCACTCTAGTCCATCACCCAGATGAACCAGACCTGACACGACTCTAAGCATAGCAGGCATAGCAAGGTAGGAACAACACATACATATGGCTCAATCAACTCCTACACATGCTAGTGGGTTTCATCTAGTTACTGTGGCAATGACAGGTCATGCAGAGGAAATGGGTTCAACTACCGCAGCACACAGCAGTTTGAAACGCGTTGTCTTAATGCAGTAAAAGAGAGCAGGAGAGAGAACATGGGATTGTATCGATATGATCAAATGGTTGGTTGCTTGCCTGATGGTTCGATGCACTGATACGGTTCTTCGTTAGGGTAATCACGGTACTCCTCGGAGGCAGAACCTGCCGCAAATAACACCGATACACAACCATCACCAAACAATGTGCGACAATATGATGCATGCATGAAACAGGGCAATATGAGTGTGTTGGGCTAATGCAACTAAAACCAGAAGGGTTTGAACCAATTTGAACCAAAGATTCAAATTTCAAACTCTTACATGGCCCTTTAAAGTGTTTTACCTTGTCCTGCATTAAACATCAAGTTAACTTGTTTAATCATGCATGACAATAGTACAGATGGATAGATTGGATTTTTCTGATCATTTTTCATATATAATTTGTCTGATTTGGAGTTACAGATTAAAAGTTATGAATTTTTGAAGTTTAAACTATATTCTGGAATTTCCTATATTAGATTAAATCCAGAAAATCAATTACTGCGTCAGCCTGACGTCAGTGTGACATCAGCAGGTCAACGGGACACGGTCCGGGTCAAACCTGACAGTGGGTCCCGCGTGTCAGTGTGATTAGCTAAACTAAAATTAATTTAAACTAATCCTAATTAGTTAACAGGGCTGGGCCCCACCTGTCATTGACTCAGGAGAGTCAACCAGGGCCCACCCGTGGTCAAACTCGGGTCGGCTGCACAGGCGTTTAGCCGCCGGCGAGCCCGACGCGGCGGCGGAAGTGGTTTTGGCCGTTCCGGCAACCAAACGAGTCGCGGAGGCCACCGGAGAGGAGCTGAGGACGAGCCGCAGCTCTTGGTGGAGTCCGTTGGGGTCGGGGTGGCCGAAATTGGCGCCGGCGACGACTTTGGCGGCCACCGGAGTTCGGCCGAGGGCGAACTTGACGCTAGAGGGGTCGGTGAGGTGTGGGGAGTAGCTGGTTAGGTGCTACGTAACACGGTGAGCATGATGGACACCGTGGAGTGGCCAGAGGATGGCCGGGAGCACGTCGGCGACGAGCTCCGCGGCGGTGGGTGCGGTTGAGCTCCGGGAGGTTGCTACACGGCTCGGGAGCAAGAAAAGAAGGGAGGGGAAGATGGCTAAGCTCACGGGGAGTTCGACGAAGCACTTGGTGCGGCCGGGGACGGACTAGAGCGACGACGGCGTTAAAGGGGATCTCCGGTGACGGCGGTTCGGTCGAGGTCGATGCGGTGGGCTCGGGCCTTGCGAGCGCTCGGGGCTCGGCTTGCTCGAAGGAGAGGAGGGTGGCGGAGCTCCTGGACACGGCGGCACGGCATGGGGTCGACGGAGGGCGTGGCTACGGCGTAGGCACGGCGGCGGTGGCGTCGGCCATGGCGGGGGAGCGCGAGAGAGAGGAGTTGGGGGAGAATGGAGGTGTCCTGCGGGTTCACGGCGCTGCATGGAGTTCATCCATCTAGCCACGAGGCGAGGAGGTGAAGCAGGGCGACGGCCAGCTGCGGGGCGCGCGCTGCGGTCGCCGCCGGGCACCTGCCTGCCTGCCTGGCCGGCAAGCAGCTTCCTGGAGCGGCGCTGAGCTGGGCCGGTAGGTGGGCCGGGTGCTGGGCGCCAGGTAAGGTTTTTGTGTTTCTCCTGTTTTCTGTTTTTTAATACTTCTGCCACTTTATTGAATTATTAAAAATACTTAGGCAACTCCTAAAATCACCAAACTACTCCTGGTCCATAGTTGGATTATTTCCAACATGAAACATTTTAGTTTGGAGATATTTGAGCATTTGAATATTTTATATAATTTTAAATGCCCAAATTCAAATATTTATGATTTAATTCAAAGACCCTAAGATGACCTAGGAAAATGTGCATCACCTTTGGCAGAGGTTCTGAACCAAGACAAAAATGATGGGCATTTTAGAAGGGCATTTCAGGTTCATTGAAAAAGTTTTTAGTAAACCCTAGTTGGTTTCAGAGGGGGCTGGGGGTTCTGTCATCCCCTTTTTAGGTTTCTGATGAAATAATAAACATGATGCAACACTCTAATGCATGAACTAGCTAGGGTGTGACAACAGGACTAGCCAGCACCATAGGAAGGGGATCGGACCTTGAGCAGAACCACCAACCAAGCACAAGAATGCCTTACCACAGGAGGTTGTTCATCCCCTTGTACTGTTCATCATCAGCCCAAGAGGCAATCCACCACACCACACACTGGAGTAGGGTATTACACCACAACGGTGGCCCGAACCAGTATAAAACGTGTGTCTCTTGTGTTGTGAGTTCATTGAGCTAAGCTTAGAGATCGCGACGAGGCTGAGAGCGAGATTCTGTAGGGGGAAATCTTCATGCGCACCGCAGTGTTCGAACCTCAAGGGTTTTGCCGGAACCCTAAATCTGACATTTGGCACGCCAGGTAGTGGTGCGCCGAAGTCTTCCTTCCGCCGATCCGCGTCCCATTGCTTCATCGCATACATGTCCGACGCCCGCCGAGCTCGCGCTAAGCGCCGGGCCGCTCTCGCCACCCACGTCGCCCAGACGGCTCCTGTCGGTGGAACTCCACGTCATTCTCTGTCGGCAGCCGCCAACGCCGCCACCAGCCCAGCGGGGAACAAACAGCAAGCATCCTTGTTGCACCCCTCCGTGCGGCGGGATGGCCGCCCCGCCACTTCGTCGCTGACCCCAGCCGGTTCGTCATCCCACGCTCGTCGCGCCCCCACGGATGCGCAGGCCACGCTGCTCATGGCGCGCGAGCTCCTGCGTTACCGCTGAAAGTGCTCGTTATCGACTAGAGGGGGGTGAATAGGCAATTTTTAGGAAAGTCTTCAAAACGTGGAAGTTTCGAAGACAAACAACAGAAATGACCTAATTGATATGCAGCGGAAGATAAACTACAACAAGCAAACCATAGTCAAGTATGCAGGAATGTGAAAGTACAAAGACTAATAGTAGCTTGGTAGTAAGGATCAGGATGGAAGATAGTATGAAACCAACCAACGATAGTAGTTAAGCAATGAAGTCAAACAGGTATGACAAATAGGCAATGACTTCACGAAGACTAACTCTAAGTAAAGGGAGGGAGAGGATAGAACCAGTCACTTGTTGAAGACACAGGATTTGTTGGACCAGTTCCAGTTGCTGTGACAATTGTACGTCTGGTTAGGGAGGCTGAGATTCAACTCAGAAGACCGCGTCTTCACCTTATTCCCCTTGAGCTAAGGACACACAGTCCTCGCCCAATCACTCTGGTAAGTCTTCAAGGTAGACTTCCGAACCTTCACAGACTTCATTCACCGGCGATCCACAATGACTCTTGGATGCTCAGAACGCGACGCCTAACCGGCTGGAGGATTCACAGTCCTCAAGTGTAATAAGTCTTCAGGTCACGCAGACAGAAAGACTTCAGTGATGCCTAACACTCTTTGGATCTGGGTCTTTGGGCTTTGTCCTCGCAAGGATTTCTCTCTCTCAAAGGATTCGAGGTGGGCTGCTCTCAAACGACAAAAGCCGTGCACTAACTCTGAGCAGTCACCAATTTATGGTGTAGGGGGTGGGCTATTTATAGCCACTAGGCAACCCGACCTGATATGTCCGAAATGACCCTGGGTCACTAAGGAACTGACACGTGTTCCAACGGTCAGATTTCAAACACAAACGGCAACTTTACTTGGGCTACAAGCAAAGCTGACTCATCCAGCTCTGGATAAGATTTGCTCTCATTTTCTTCGCTCGAAGACATAGGATTTGGGTTGAGCATCACTTCAGTCATTCTGACTTTGTTCACTTGGACCCCATTTAACAGTACGGTGGTTCCTATGACTCAACAAAGAAGAAAAAGGAAACAACGAAATGACACAGTCTTCTTGCTCCATAGTCTTCACTCAATGTCTTCTCATGTCATAGTCTTCAATATGAATATCTTCACATACCACCATTGTCGTCAATGTCTTCATACATTTTTAGGGGTCATCTCCGGTAGGTAAACCAAATCAATGAGGGACACTACCTGCGTTATCCTGCAATTCTCACAAACGCATTAGTCCCTCAACCAAATTTGTCGTCAATACTCCAAAACCAACTAGGGGTGGCACTAGATGCACTTACAATCTCCCCCTTCTTGGTGATTGATGACAAACTGGTTGAAGTTTTCAACAACGATAAAGTATGTGAAGTTGTAAAGGATAGGGTATTGTCTTCATAAGTGGCAAAGGCTCCCCCTGAAGATGTGCATATAAGTAATTTGCTTTTGGAATGCAAATGCACATGGTAGGTTGTACTTGTGGAGATCCTCTTCAACTTATGAAGATAATTCATCATGCATGAAATGATATAACTAAGAGAATGACATGCATAATGAAAAATGGACGTCTGCGGAATGATCTAACTGCGGAAGTTATCATCACACATGCAGAATTTATCATCGCATCACAGAAAAGCAAATAAGTAGAAGATGACCATCGAGTTTAAGTGTTACAACTCAAAGAACCGAATGTATCAAAAGCGAGAGTTGTAAACACTAGGCAAAATATAAAGCAACCGCCCATAGGAACCCGCTTGAAGACTATCAAACTCATATGCTTCTCCCCCTTTTGTCAGTAAGGACCAAAAAGGTTTGAAGACATAGAGCATCTACTCGTTCTCATGAGGAGTAGGTGAAGCAGCAGGGTTGTCGTTGTTGTTTGGCGGCGCAGAAGAACTTGGTGCAGTGTCGATGCATGCAGAAGTAGGGGGCGGTGAAGTAGCATCGTCTTCATCATCGATCATTTTGGCATTCACAGTTGCCGTGGAGGAAGAATAGTCAGAATCTTCAAGGGATGGAGTTCGGCGTAGGACCGCATTCCATGGAGGAGTGGAGTCAAACTTGAATCTTTCAGTGAAGCCATCGTCTTGAAGATCTGCTTCAGCACTGAGCAGCGTCAAACTCTTCCATGATCGCCGACAGGTCTCATGAGTGGCAAAAGCATTCTTGGTGGCAAGATTTCGAATGCGATTGACGTCCACCAAGAGGCTTTGCATCTGTCGCTTGAGCCAAAACTGATGCTTGTCTTGTTTCTGATGCAGTGCCACAAGAAGTTCTCGGTCATTTAGGATGGGAGAGCGCTTCTTAGGCCTTTGAGCAATTGTGCTCTCAGTAGCTTCAGTTTGCGCAGGTGAGGCATGCGAGTGTTCCCAGCCATTGGATAGACTCGAGTTACTTCTTGGACTCCTACCATGGGTTGAGTGAAGCTTTGGTGATCAGCATTTTGAAGACAAAGAGGCTTCTTGGCAGGCTCAGGGTATATGGCTTCAACTGACATATCAACCTCTGGTAGAAAGATCAGATGATTGCGAGCAGAGGGTTGATAGTTGATAGCAGAGTGTAGCTTGATGAGGCGCATGACCCATGGAGCAGAGAATTTCAGGCCAAAAAGGTCAGAACCAGACGCAGCCAATTGCCGAATGAAGAATTCTTGTCTATTGAAGCTGATGCCGTTGAGGATGTAAAAGACCAATGTCTTCATGGCTCCTTCAAGGTTTGCAGCTGATGAATGCCCTTTGATAGGCCATAGAGTTCGCCTGATGATGTGATATATTGTGCGAGGCATATACTCAAGGTCATCAACAAAGAACTCCTTTGGGTATTCAGTGTCAGATGGCAAAGGCTTCATCATGCTCAACATCTGGCTCATGTTGGGCTCTGGCTTGTGGAAGATGCTCTCCAGTGCATTGCTGTGGAGTTGACAATCAGGTTTGAACAGCTCTCCGGGAGTGGGTAGGCCTGTAAGCTCAATGACGTCAAGAGCTTTGGCTTCATGATGAACATTTCCTGTCATCCACTCGAGAACCCATGTCTTTGTATCCCTGTAGTAGCCGCGAATGTGGAGGGTAGCATAGAATTGAAGCAAAAGTTCCTCATTCCAGTGTTCTTTGTCTGTCACAAAGCTGAGCAGACCTGCATCACGAAAGCAGTCAAGTGCTTCTTCCAAGCATGGCAATCCAACAATGGCTTCAGTGTCGAGGCGCAAATGAGGGAAAATGCGCCCTTGATCATACAGAACGCAGGAGTAATAGCTTCGTTGTTGATAGCTCCAGAAACGATCTGATGATATTCTTGGCCTTGAGTAGGGGTTCTTTGCTCTGTCAAAGAAGGTGTTGTGGGCTTTGAAGCCATTTGCATTGAAGGACCCTGTAGAGGTGGCAGTACCTAGGAACCTTGGCAGTCTTGGCTTTGGTTTCTGGATCAAAGGCCTATGCTCAACATGATAATCAAACTGAGGACCAGAGGCATTAGGTGGAGGGACCAGAATGGGCCATCTGACAGTGATCAGCTGACCATAGTTGTAAGCTTGCTCAATTGTATAGGGCCTTAGTGGCGAAACAGGAGCAGTGGCAAAAACAGAGGTGTCAAGCTGCACAACAGGTGCTTCAGGAGCAGTTGCATCATTGGCTTCTGGCACATTGGTTGGTGCAGGATCCACATTTGCTTCAGCCATGACTATGTCATTGGCTTCATTTGTGTTGGTGGTGGCAGCCTCAAGATTTTCAACCTCCACTTGATGAGCTGGAGGGTCGGGCACTGGCACGTTCATATCAGGAACAGCTTCTTCAGTAATGGGGGGAGTAGGGACACGTTCTTCTTGGTTGTCATCGGCTGATGTAGCCGGATTGTCTTCAGCAGCTTTGGCTTCAGACACGGAGACATTCACAGTCGGAGTGGCTTCTGGAAACACTTGACGTGCAACAGATTGGTGGTGCACATCTCCTTCAGGAACGCTCGAAAGAGGGACTTGAGGCCTTGGTCCTTTGCGAAGCCTGCGAAATGCTGGCGACGCCTTTGGAGATGGAGTTGGCTGGGCCTCAAGGTCATCCTCTTCTTCTTGCACAGGTGGTGTGACTCGTTGTTGTTGGGGAGTACTCGGGGAGTCTTGTTGTTGTGGGTGATCAGCCCATGATGCATCCTGAGCAATTGGCGTCAGAGGACGACCAATGCTGATGTGTTCGCTGCTCGTGAGAACATGCGATGATACCAGGTTGTGTTCGATCTGAGGAAGAACTACATCATCTTCAACATTGTCATTGTGACCAATGTCTTCAGCAGCGGTGGGATCAACTGCTGGAATAACTTCAGCTTCATGAGCCTCTGTGGAAGCAAGCTCATGAACTATCATCCGTCGTTCTTGGTGTTCAGATGCAGGGCGAACCATTGAGATAGGTTCAACAACTAAGGGCTCTATGGGAGCAGCCCGATTCTTCTTGGTTTTGCGCTTCTTCTTGGAGCGAGCAACATCAGAGGCTTCAGAATTTTTTCTTTTTCTGGCTTCAGCCTCGGCAGTCCTCGTCTTCTTCAGTTCTGAAGCGATTGACCTGACCTTTGGCTTCGAGCCAGTCATGCTGCTTGGGAAGACTATGCGAGGTTCTTCTTGCCTTGAAGGTGCGGTTTGGTCAGTTGATTGCTTCTTCTTCTTTGCAGCCATTCTGGGGTCAATGCCAGGACGACCAAGAGCCTTGCGCTTCTCAGCCTCATTGTAGGCTAGCACACACTTGTCAGCCAGACTCTTCATGCGCTCACGAGAGCCTTTAGCTTCATCGCGCTTCTTGTGAAAGGCTTCGTTGAGCTCGTGCAGCATGATTTTGAAGTTTCTGACATCTTGCACGCTGAGCTTTGCCACATGCTTCTTGAACTGAGCTTTCTCATAGTTGATCTTGTGCTTCAGTTCAACGAGACGCTGAGCAAGAGCTAGCTCAGAAGCAATTGCGCCATTGAAGGAGACGCTGAGGCCAATGGGAAGTTGCAGATCTTGAAAGCTGAGATTTGGGTTGTCAAACCACTCATCAATGAAGTGATGGATGATTGCCACATCAAAGAGAGGCAAATCACTGAAGATCTCTGCTTCTTCCTTGCTCTTGATCAGTTGCTCAAGAGCATCATCTGCAAGATCTTCATCGCTGGATAGATCAATGTGCTCTTCTCGCAAAATGGCAGCAGGAATCAATGTCTGATCAGTATGTTTGACGATTTTCTTTTTCTTCTCCATCTTCTTGGAGATACGTGATTGATCTTCAGACTGCACACTGTCTTTAGGAGGTGCAGTGGCCAGTGGCTTCGCACGTGAAGCTTTTGGAGCAGCAGCTGATCTTGAAGCCTTAGCCTTCTTTGGCTTCAACGTCTTTGGAGTAGGAGCTGGGGCTTCATCGGTGTCAGTATCATCATCAGAATGATCCACTTTGGCACCTTGGACCGAGATGTGAGTGATGAGGCCATCAAGGTTGTAGAAAGGACCGATGACATTGGGTTCTGCATCACGTGAGCCGTCAGCACGGGGAGAAAAGGGACCAGGGTTGAAGTCTAATCCCAATGACTTCTTGTTTTCCTTGGCCGATGCCTTTGCGTGCTGGAAATTTCGCTTGAAGAGATTATCGTCATGACACCAGAGCAATGTCGATGGGTCGGCATTTTCAGGCTGAGGTCCATGGACCATGCAATAGCTTCAGCTCTGTTCTTGGGTGGAAGGCCTCGAAAGAGAATATCACCCCAAGGACTTTTGATAGCATTCTTCTCAGTGTATTCCTGGGTCACGAACTTGTATTTGAACCATTCTTCAGCCCAATATCGTCGAATACATTAGATTCGTGTCTTGGGCTGATTATAATTCTCTTCAGGATCTGTCTTGTAAAGCTCTGCGAGGTCATCAGGCAAATCGCTTGTTCCCCCACGACGCTGTCTGCCACCCTTCCTTACTGATTTCTCTGCAGCCATGTACTTCAAACTGAATGGCTTCAACACGTTCAAAGGCTTCAAAGGCTTTCGCTTGTTGGACAAACAGGAACTGGCTTCGGGAGAGTTAATGTGATGCTGTAAGAATTCTGCAAACGAATGCAGACTATGAGAACCAAGGGATTCTCCCACGGACATGTACCTGTGATAGCATTAGAGATGCGAGGGAAGGGGAAGAGGTCATATGCATTCTCAGAGGATTTTGAAGATAAATCAGTGTGAAGACATTGACCTCATGATGCAAAGACATTCACTTATGTGTTGAGAGTTGGTTCCAGATTTGTACGAATCCGTGAATAAGTACAAGTGAGGAATCAACTAGTTATGAAGCTTAAGTGAATATACTAGGCAGTATGAGATGCAGACAGAATCGATCTAACATTGTATAGGCAGAAACCAATTTTGGTAAATACGATGAATATTTGAGGATCAAAAAGATGGTAAAAATAGAGTTGTATTTACCACACTAAGAACTGCTAGATGGGACAAGCAGGAGACCGAGCAGTTCAATCCACTGTGCCCTACTTGGCGACGGAGGACACCTACGGCGGCGGCGGAGAGGACGGTGTCCGCGGCCGGCGTGAGGACGGCGTCGGAGAAGTCACGGCAACTAAGCACTTCGTCGCCGGCGTCGTCGAGAGCTAGCGGTGGCGCTAGGGTTTTGACGAGGTGGAGAAGTTGAAGAAGATTTTCTTTACCGCAGGGGGACTTGTATTTATAAGGAAGTGTGCAGCACAGCGCAATTACTCAGGTGCCCCTGGCGGTTCACATCTGAGGGGCACGTGGCAAGCATGCAACATACTCAGAGTTGTCCCACGTTCCCACGCCCTCCAAGTTTGTCAGATGGTCGTTCCGGCTTCTCCAGATTTGAAACAATAAGGATGAATCATTTAAAACAGTCTTAATGTTTGTCTCTGTGTCTTCTGCTAAGAAGGACGCAGAGAAGACATTCGATAGTTTCAATAGAATGCATATGATTTGGACAGATAGAGTTTGAGATAGAAAGCATAGAGAGATTAGGGTCCGATCACATTCACTTAGTTCAAAAGATTAAACTAGGAAGACATAGCTATAAGTGAATGCTGTAGAGGACAGAACACTAGTATATATATCAGAAAGCAATCAAATCAACATAGTGAAGATAATCATGAAGATAAGCTGAAATTTGAAGACAAACCAAATGTGAAGACATAGCAAAAATAACGCCATGAGTGAAAGACTTCAAACAGAGAAATTTGGTGGTGGCGTTACCCACCATATAGGAAGTATTAGACCCAGACCCAGCGCACAATTATCGTGGTGCTCCGAAGTCAAATTCCACGTTAATGTATTCACACTCAGAATGTAAGTCTTCATTCATTGAAGATATACTTTACTTCGTGTGTTGCACATCTAAGTCATCAACATGCATAAGTGTTAGGATGTGTGCCTGATCACAGGACATTTGAGGATTCCAAGATATTTAGCTCACACCGTAACTTGCAAAAACTTTTTCTCATCCAAGGGCTTTGTGAAGATATCTGCCAGTTGCTCTTCAGTGCTGACGTGAATGATGTCAATATCTTTCTTCATGACATGATCTCTGAGAAAGTGATGACGAATTTCAATGTGCTTTGTCTTCGAGTGCTGGACTGGATTGTTGGTAATCTTGATGGCCCTTTCTTTGTCGCAGAAGAGAGGTACTTGTTTCAGATTGATGCCATAGTATTTGAGAGTTTGCTTCATCCATAGAATCTGAGCGCAGCAAGATCCAGTAGCAATGTATTCAGATTCAGCAGTTGAGAGTGATACACAGTTCTACTTCTTTGAAGACCAACAGACAAGTGATCGTGCCAGAAAGTGACATGTGCCTGATGTAGACTTGCGATCCACCTTGTCACCAGCATAATCAGCATCCGAGAATCCAACCAGATCAAATTCTAAGCCCTTTGGATACCATAATCCGAGTGTTGGGGTGTTAGCCAAATATCGAAGAATTCGCTTCACAGCTAAGTGATGCGATTCCTTTGGTGCCGCTTGGAATCGAGCACACATGCAAACACTAAGCATAATATCTGGCCTAGATGCACATAGGTAAAGTAAGGAACCAATCATGGAGCGGTATACCTTTTGATCAAATTATTTACCATTGTCGTCGGGACCCAGATGGTGTTTGGCTGGCATTGGCGTCGTGTAACCTTTGCAATCTTGCATTCCAAACTTCTTCAGACAATCTTTGAGATATTTTTCTTGAGATATGAAGATGTCATTCCTTTGCTGACGAATTTGAAGACCAAGGAAGAACTTCAGCTCAACCATCATGGACATCTTATATTGCTCTTGCATCATGTATCCAAATTCATCACTATACTTCTGGTTGGTGCAGCCGAAGATAATGTCATCCACATATATTTGGCACACAAACAGTTCACCATCATATGTCTTTGTGAAGAGTGTGGGATCGAGGGATCCAGGTTTGAAGCCTTTGGTCTTCAGGAAGTCTTTTATCGTATCATACCAAGAGCGAGGAGCTTGTTTGAGGCCATACAGTGCTTTGTTTAGCTTGTACACCATATCAGTATGTTTTGGATCTTCAAAGCCAGGTGGTTGAGCGACGTATACTTCTTCTTCAATTTTGCTGTTGAGAAATGCACTCTTCACATCCATTTGATATAGCAAGATGTTGTGGTGGTTAGCATAGGCTAGCAGTACGCGAATAGCTTCAAGCCTTGCCACAGGAGCAAATGTTTCATCGAAGTCAATTCCTTCAACTTGAGTATATCCTTGAGCCACAAGACGTGCTTTGTTTCTGACAACTTGACCATGCTCATCTTGCTTGTTTCGATATATCCATTTTGTGCCAATAATGTTATGCTTGCGAGGGTCAAGACGCTTGACAAGTTCCCAAACATTTTTCAGTTTGAACTGTTGAAGTTCTTCTTGCATAGCTTGTATCCATTCAGGTTCCATAAAGGCTTCAGCTACTTTCTTGGGTTCTGATATTGACACAAAAGAAAAGTTCCCACAGAAATTTGCTAACTGTGTTGCTCTTGAGCGAGTAAGTGGACCAGGTGCATTGATGTTATCAATTATCTTCTCAATTTGTACTTCATTTGCGACTCGAGGATGAACTGGATGAAGACCTTGCTCATGCTGATCATTGTCGTCATTGGGAGGATTGTCTTCAGACTGAGCATTGTCTTCAGGTTGGTTAGGTGCAGAAATGATAAGTTCCTCTTCAGGCTATGCTTCAGAAGGCATGATTTCACCATTTCCCATCAGCTTGATAGATTCGCTGGGCGGAGCTTCGTCTAGTGTACTTGGCAGGAGCTCTCTTTGTGAACCATTGGTTTCATCAAATCGCACGTCCACAGTTTCGACGATTTTGTAGAGATAGAGGTTGAAGACTCTGTAAGAGTGTGAGTCCTTTCCGTAACCGAGCATGAAGCCTTCGTGAGCATTAGGAGCAAATTTTGACTTGTGATGGGGATCCTTGATCCAGCACCTAGCTCCAAATACTCTGAAGTAGCTGACATTTGGCTTCTTGCCAGTAAGGAGCTCATAGCATGTTTTGTTCAGAAGCTTATGGATGTAAACACAGTTGATGACGTGACATGCCGTATCAATAGCTTCAGGCCAGAACTTTCTTGGTGTCTTGTACTCGTCGAGCATTGTTTGAGCCATCTCAATGAGGGTTCTGTTCTTGCGCTCTATGATGCCATTTTGCTGAGGTGTGTATGGAGCAGAGAACTCATGAGTGATTCCCATTGTATCCAGATAAAGATAAAGTCCGGTGTTCTTGAACTCAGTGCCGTTGTCACTTCTGATATGCTTGATCTTGACGCCAAAATTGGTCATGGCTCGATTGGCGAAGCGTCTGAAGACATCTTGCACTTCAATCTTGTAGAGAATTATGTGCACCCATGTATATCTTGAGTAGTCATCAACAATGACGAAGCCATAGAGACAAGCAGTTGTTGTGAGGGTAGAGTAGTGAGTAGGGCCAAATAAGTCCATGTGTAACAGCTCGAAGGGTTGAGATGTCGTCATGATTGTCTTCGAGGGGTGCTTTGCCCTAGTCATCTTTCCAGCTTCGCAGGCACCACACAAATGATCCTTCTTGAACTTGACACCCTCGATGCCTATGACATGCTTCTTCTTGGCGAGTGTGTGTAAGTACCTCATGCCAGCATGCCCCAGCCTCCGATGCCAGAGCCAGCATTCTGAAGCTTTTGCAAGAAGACATACTGCAAGTTGTGGACCTGCTGAGAAATCTACCATATATAGATCATCTTTCCGATACCCTTCAAAGACTAGAGACTTGTCAGATTCCATTAGCACAAGGCAACGATATTTTCCGAATAGCACAATCATGTTCAAGTCACAAAGCATCGAGACAGACATTAAGTTGAAACCAAGGGATTCAACAAGCATCACTTTATCCATGTGTTGATCCTTTGAGATTGCAACTCTACCTAGACCCAATACCTTGCTTTTACCAGTGTCAGCAAATGTGATGTGACTCTTGTCTGATGGACGTAAGGTTGAGTCCATGAGAAGACTTCGGTCACCAGTCATATGATTAGTGCATCCGTTGTCCATAATCCATTCTGAAGCATGAGGTGTCATACCCTACAATATAGTTAGGGGGATAGGCTTCACCAAGAGCATTGTGAAGCATAAACATTTGACGGGCAAGAGGATTATTGAAGCTCAGATCAAGATTAGGACTGATAGGATGAATGGCAAACAATTCAGGAACAAAATACATAGCGAGACCATTTGGGCATTTGATCTTGCGCCCTACAAGATGTTTTAGGTCCCCAGCAATAGCATCAGACGCCTTTGATTTTTGGCTGGAGACCCTTCCGTGCAAGAGAAAGTTAATTCTTCTTAACCACCCACATCTTCAGGGGTGGCTTAGAAGCAATGAGTCTAAGTGCAGCATCTGAGAACTTCAGCTTTGGAGCCCTAGCAAATAGCCTTGCAGGAGATGAATGATACTCATATGAATAAGCAGAAAAGTTCTTTGTTCTATGAATATAGCGGTTTGAAGACACACACTCATATTCATAAGTTTGAGTATGGTTTCCCTGCAAAACATTGGCGTTAGGGTGACTCAGGTGAGTCCTCTGTCTGTATGAAGCCTTTGGACCATATGACGCCTTAGGTCTGGGGTTTGTCTTCATCCCAGGTGGTGTTATGATCACATTCACTGGAAGATTCTCAAGACAACTTTTGGGAACCCAGATCTTCTTCATAGGTGGTCCATTCCTGCAGTTAGTACCAATATACCTGGCAAACACTTCACCATTCTGATTCTTGAACAGCTTATAGTTTGCATCAAGGGATTCATCAACGATAATAGGATTAGCACAGGTAAAGCCAGATAAGGTGGATGGATCCACTGAATGTCCCTTTGTAGCAACCCATGTGGTTTTGGGATACTGCTCAGGCTTCCGGTAGGAACCATCAACATTCATTTTCCTCTCGAACCCAACACCCTCTTTCCTAGGGTTTTGGTTCAGAATCTGCTTTTTGAGGACATCGCAAAGTGTCTGATGTCCTTTCAGACTTTTATACATCCCTGTTTCAAGCAATGTCTTCAACCTAGCATTTTCATCAGCAATAGTAGTGGTATCCTCCGCAGAGGGGTTAGTTACCACATCAGTAGTTGAAGACAATGCAACAGTAGCAGCAATTGAACATTCAGTAACAGAGGTAGCGATATCACGCTCAAGGCATTTTAGACATGGTGTTTTAAATCCATCCTGAGTGGGGCTGATCTGTTGAGCACGAAGTGACTCATTCTCTTTTTGAAGATCTTCATGAGCCGCTCTCAATTTCTCAAGCTCTTGCTTCCTTTGAAGATAATCATAGGAGAGCTTTTCATGAGTGGTTGAGAGCGTTTCATGACGACTTTCAAGTTCTTGGTACTTAGCATGAAGATTTTTTATGTCTTCAACTAAGGACTGTGAACGTGTCATTTCCGCGTCCAACAGGTCATCGCTTTTGTCTAACAGTTTTTGAGTATGTTCATAGCATTTTGTTGTTCTGTTGCAATTTTAGCAAGTGTTTTGTAGCTGGGCTTGGATTCACAATCAGAGTCATCTTCACTTGATGTTTGAAATTAAGCATCACGTGATTTTACCTTGGCACCACGTGCCATGAAGCAGTAGGTGGGAGCAGAGTCGTCCTTGTCATCAGCTTCAGCGTTGGTGTGGAAGTCATTGTCTTCAGTGTTGAAGATGGACTTGGCAACATAGGCTGTGGCTAGAGCCAGACTGGCAACGCCAGGGTCGGACTCCTCTTCAGACTCCACCTCCGCCTCCACAGAAGCAGACTCCACCTATGAATCCATTTCCTTGCCAACAAAAGCACGAGCCTTGCCAGATGAGCTCTTCTTATGAGATGAAGACTTTGATGAGGACTTGGAAGAAGACTTTGAAGATTTCTTCTTCTTCTTGTCATCAGAATCATATTCCTTGCTCTTCTTCTTCTTCTTCTCATTGTCCCATTGTGGACACTCAGAGATATAGTGTCCAGCTTTCTTGCACTTGTGACATGTTCTCTTCTTGTAGTCATGAGTGGAAGCTTCATCATTTCTTGAGCTAGATCGTGAAGACTTTCTGAAGCCCTTCTTCTTAGTGAACTTCTGGAACTTCTTCACAAGCAAAGCAAGTTCCTTTCCAATGTCTTCAGGATCATCAGAACTGCAGTCAGATTCTTCTTCAGATGAGGAAACAACTTTTGCCTTCAAAGCGCGAGTTCGTCCATAGTTGGGACCATAGATATCTCTTTTCTCAGAAAGCTGGAACTCATGTGTGTTGAGCCTCTCAAGTATGTCAGACGGATCGAGTGTCTTGAAGTCAGGGCATTCTTGTATCATGAGGGCAAGGGTGTCAAAGGAGCTGTCAAGTGATCTCAGTAGTGTCTTGACGATTTCATGCTTGGTAACCTCAGTGGCGCCGAGAGCACGAAGCTCATTTGTGATGTCGGTGAGGCGATCAAACGTGAGCTAGACATTTTCATTGTCGTTTCTCTTGAAGCGGTTGAAGAGGTTGCGAAGAACACTGATCCTTTGATCTCTCTGGGTTGAGACGCCTTCGTTGACCTTGGATAGCCAGTCCCAGACTAGCTTCGATGTTTTCAGAGCACTCACACGGCCATACTGTCCTTTGGTCAGATGACCACAGATGATGTTCTTTGCAGTAGAGTCCAGTTGAATGAACTTCTTGACATCAGCAGGGGCGACACCTTCACCAGTTTTGGGAACGCCGTTCTTGACGAAATACCAGAGGTCGACATCAATGGCTTCAAGATGCATGCGCATCTTATTCTTCCAGTAGGGATATTCAGTTCCATCGAACACGGGGCAAGCAACGGAGACTTTGATTATCCCTGCAGTCGACATAGCTAAAACTCCAGGTGGTTAAACCGAATCACACAGAACAAGGGAGTACCAGCCTCTGATACCAATTGAAAGTGCTAGTTATCGACGAGAGGGGGGTGAATAGGCTATTTTTAGGATAGTCTTAAAAACGTGGAATTTTCGAAGACAAACAATAGAAATGAACTAATTGATATGCAGCGGAAGATAAACTACAACAAGCAAACCATAGTGAAGTATGCAGGAATGTGAAAGTACAAAGACTAATAGCAGCTTGGTAGTAAGGATCAGGATGGAAGATAGTATGAAGCCAACCAACAATAGTAGTTAAGCAATGAAGTCAAACAGGTATGACAAATAGGCAATGACTTCACGAAGACTAACTCTAAGTAAAGGGAGGGAGAGGACAGAACCAGTCACTTGTTGAAGACACAGGATTTGTTGGACCAGTTCCAGTTGCTGTGACAACTGTACGTCTGGTTAGGGAGGCTGAGATTCAACTCAGAAGACCGCGTCTTCACCTTATTCCCCTTGAGCTAAGGACACACAGTCCTCGCCCAATCACTCTGGTAAGTCTTCAAGGTAGACTTCCGAACCTTCACAGACTTCGTTCACCGGCGATCCACAATGACTCTTGGATGCTCAGAACGCGACGCCTAACCGGCTGGAGGATTCACAGTCCTCAAGTGTAATAAGTCTTCAGTTCACGCAGACAGAAAGACTTCAGTGATGCCTAACACTCTTTGGCTCTGGGTGTTTGGGCTTTGTCCTCGCAAGGATTTCTCTCTCTCAAAGGCTTCGAGGTGGGTTGCTCTCAAACGACAAAAGTCATGCACTAACTCTGAGCAGCCACCAATTTATGGTGTAGGGGGTGGGCTATTTATAGCCACTAGGCAACCCAACCTGATATGTCCGAAATGACCCTGGGTCACTAAGGAACTGACACGTGTTCCAACGGTCAGATTTCAAACACACACAGCAACTTTACTTGGGCTACAAGCAAAGCTGACTCATCAGCTCTGGATAAGATTTGCTCTCATTGTCTTCGCTCGAAGACATAGGATTTGGGTTGAGCATTACTTCAGTCATTATGACTTTGTTCACTTGGACCCCACTTAACAGTACGGTGGTTCCTATGACTCAACAAAGAAGAAAAAGGAAACAACGAAACGACACAGTCTTCTTGCTCCATAGTCTTCACTCAATGTCTTCTCATGTCATAGTCTTCAATATGAATATCTTCACATACCACCATTGTCGTCAATGTCTTCATACATTTTTAGGGGTCATCTCCGGTAGGTAAACCAAATCAATGAGGGACACTACCTGCGTTATCCTGCAATTCTCACAAACGCATTAGTCCCTCAACCAAATTTGTCGTCAATACTCCAAGACCAACTAGGGGTGGCACTAGATGCACTTACAACCGCCCCATCTACGACCTCTACAAGGAATGGCTCGCTCGCATCACGAGCTCGCCAGCGCCACAGTGGGCTCCCCCGCGCCATCCCTCTCGCTGCCTCGCCCTCCGCCAGGAATGGGCGACGTGGCTCACGGAGCGCCTCCACCACCTCTACCCCAAGACGGCGCCCTGGCACCAAGGCGCGTGGTCCCTGGGCGTGACCCACCGTGTCCGACGCCCGCGCGAGAAGAAGGAAGCTGTCAAGAAATTCCTCGGCCTCGAGAAGGCGCCCCCATGCTCCGTGCGCCGGCACGACAAGACCGCGCACCGCCAATGGCGGCAGTGCGCGGGCACCATCGAGAGAAAGCTCCGTGTCAGCAAGGAGCCCCGGTGACCACAGCAGGCTATCGCGCCTTCACCCCCGAGCTACGTAGCATCGCCTAGCCGGGCAAGTTCAAGCCGGACCAGCCTCCTTGCTATGACGGCACCCCCGACCCCGCGGAGTTCTTGTAGCTCTACGAGCTGAGCATCGAGGCGGCCAAAGGAGACGAGAAAGTCATGGCGAATTGGTTTCCCATGGCACTCAAGGATGGTTCCCGCTCGTGGCCCTTGAACCTGCCTCCCGGCTCGATCTCCTCCTGGGACGAGATGTGCAGTCGCTTCTTCACCAACTTCCAGGGCATTCACGACTGCCCCCCGGCCGCGGGTGACCTGTGTCGCATTAGGCAGCAGCCTGGGAAAACCCTGTAGAAATACATCCAGCGCTTCAACAGCGTCCGCCTCAAGATCCCCAAGGTCACGGATGAGGCCATCATCTCAGCGTTCTCTGATGGCGTCGGTGTCATCAAGATGAAGGAGGAGCTGGCCATCCATGAGGAGCTGGGCACATCCCTAGAGCTGCTCAACCTAGCGACCAAGTGCGCAAGGGCTGAGGAGGGATGCCTCACCCTCCTCGAGCTCGCAGCTGCCGACCCAGAAGAAAAGAAGATCAAGGACAAGGACGTGAAGCACAAGGGAGTGGTCGTGCTCGGCGCAGAACCAGACACAAAGCGCGGCAGGGACTAGCCGAAGTCGTCCAAGGGCCGCCGACCGTTCTGCGCCTACCACAACCTCCACACCCACAAGACCAACGATTGCCAGGAGCTTAGGGCCGTTTGAGAAGGACGCCTCGGTCGACGCCCCGAGCGAAATGACCGGGGCTACGGCCGAGGAGGAGGACCCGGCGGAGGACGATGGGACGACCGTGGCCCTCGCTAGGAGTGGCGTGACCGACCTCGTGAGGATTGCTGGCAGGACCAGCCTTGCTAGGGTGCCTGGAGGGACCAGCCTCGCGAGGGCGCCTGGAGGGATCAGCCTCACGAGGACCGTCCCCAGGGTAACATAGGCCTTCCTCCGATGCCGCCGCCGCCAAGAAGTAATGACAAACATCATTAGGACGAGGGGGCTGGGGGCTTCCAGGAGCCGCGTGCTATCGCTTGCATCCTGGGCGGAGCTGAGGCCCCAGCCTCTCAGCGTATCTTCAAGCAGTTTGCTCGTGAGGTGAATGCAGCCCTCCCCAAGCTCGAGGCCACGCGTCCACTCAGGAGGTCCAAGTGCGCTATCACTTTCAGCTCGGCAGACCAACTCAAGTGCACGGCCACTGCTGGCATTCTCCCGATGCTCTGTTCACCAGTCATCAGCAACGTGTAAGTCACCAAGACCCTCATCGATGGCGGCGCAGGGCTTAACGTCCTATCCGTTGAGACGTTCGACAACCTTCAAGTGCAATATGATCAGCTCCAGCGACCAAGCCCTTCTCAGGAGTTACCGATGGTTTCACCACCCCGATAGGGCATGTCCACCTCCATGTCACCTTCGTACAGCGCGACAACTACTGCACCGAGCTCATCGACTTTGACGTCGCCTACATCCACCTACCATACAACGCCATCCTCGGGTATCCAGCCTTGGCCAAGTTCATGGTGATGACCCACCACGGCTACAACGTCCTCAAGATGCCAGGAAGCGGCAGAATCATCACGGTCCCCTACAAAGAGAGAGATGCGGTGTGCTCCCTTTAGCGTGCCTTCCAAGCCGCAGCAATCGAGGACCCGAACAGCAAGGGCGAGAACCCTCATGAGGCCATCCCCAAGAAGAAGGAGCAGCTGCTCCGCTCAGGGCCTCAGGAGGTCAGAGTCTCGAGAGGTGTCGCGTCAGGATCAGCGCCCATGCCAGGGGCACCTCCTTACATTGCATAGGAAGGCGCGCCTGGCGCCCTCCTCGGTCGGGGCTCGGGGGCTCTCTTCTGGAGGGCCTCAGACCTTGCCGACATCATGAGGGAGGCGCTCAGGCACCACTTGGAGCCGTGCTTCGTAGCACGCTTCCCTCAGGAAGACACAGGCCATGGAAGGCCCAACGTTCAGGAGTTCATTGCCAGGACCACTCAGGAGCTTTAGGAAGCATGAGCCATACATGGCGAATGCATGCCGTTAGCCGGCGCGGCTCCCCATCCAGGCGAGGATGCTAGGCTCCGCGTGTGCATCGACGTCCCAGGGCTCAACCGAGCCGCATCAGGAGCGCTTCTGGCCTTCGCGCGTGGGATGCTGCGAGGGCCCACCGCACAACTACGTTTGCATGCCTTTCGGCCTGCCGAACGTGGCTGCAACCTACCAGCATCACATGCGGAGCATCCTGGCGGCTCAGGAGGTGAGGCACCACGCGGTCCTAGCAGAGATGGAGACCGTCCTCAACGAACAACCTGACCCCCCAGAGTCTCCCGAGGCTCAGGGCCCCGGTGGCTCGTGAGAGTCGGCCCCTTCGCCACGCATCTTCAGCTGCCTCAACACCCCTTCTACATCGGAACCAGGTGACATCCCCCAAGTTCATCTCAGCTGGGAGCGCCCTCATGGTTGCATCATTCCCAGGCCGCATGGGTCCATCCCTCCGGCATGTATCCCTTTTTTATGTCTTTGGCTTAGCTTGCTGGGGGCGCCCCTCGGGCTGCATCATCCCCAAGCCGCTTGGGCCTGACCCAGTGGCATGTATCTATCTTGCATTTACCTAAGCTGATTTGCCTTTCATGCCTATTCTACCTATGATTATCACCTGCTCGATTGCCATCTACCACGGGAGCCACTCGCACTGGCACGGCGCTTGCGCACGGGTCCGTCCCTGCAATGCTGACAAATCTGAGCGGTCGAGCTCTGGCCTGTGGCATGCCTCACGCACGCCACCTCACCAGGCCCTCATTGCCCTCACCCTTCTCTCAGAGCAACTAGTGGAGGACGGTAATCATAATGGCAACCTATGCCTTTCTCGTGCTAATTTGCAGGAACCCCATGAGGCCTACAGTGGGCGGCACCACGAACTCCCTCTCTTTCCCCTACGGTCCGCTTGCGCGTTAAAATGGGGGCTTCTTAGCACCATGACTCAGGAGCTCTTACTGGCTCTAACAGCCCTCACCCCAGGCCTTAACTACGGCATCGTGACCTGGCATACTAGCGGCGGCTGAGCTCGCTCGAGGGCCGGGACCTGAGGACGTAGAGCATGAGGGAGAGTGCGGGGAAGAAGGGAGAGGCTCGCATGGGCCTGACCTAGCTGCGTTATGATTGTCGACGCTCAAGTCTGGCGAAATGAAACGGCTCTGGATTACCGAGATAAGTCTCGCGCTTGGAACAACTAATCATTACAACGCGAAAATCACACTTAACGCGGCCCTGTGGCGGCAAACGATGCGTTCCTTTCTTACCCCACGATGGCTGCTTGCACGCTAAAGGGGACCTCCAGAGCATCGCGCCTCAGGGGCTCTTACTGGACCTCGGGCCGCTCACCTCCTGGCCTTGACCACGGCATCGCGACCTAGCATACCAGCGACTGCTGCAGCCTGCCTGGGGACCGGGACCTACCAGCATAGAGCGCCGAGTCGCCGCGAGGTTAGAAATGGGGAACCAAGCCGGGGCAGGACAAGCACTCGCACGATTGCATATTAAGGATAACATCAACAAAAGATATCACAGACCCTTATGCACCCCCGCGGGGTGTTTCTCGATTCCTCGCAGGAAACCAAAGGAGAAAACTTTGAGGAGTCCTAACTACACGTTCCTTCGTGGCCGACGCCATCATCAACAGTAGGCCATGAGAGACCGACACCAACCCCATCCAGATTGGGGGTGGTGACGGCCCGATGCCGCCGCGTTGCTTCGGGCACAGCGGGAGCTCGGGGGGAATCGTCAAGTCACGCAGTTGCCGAGGAAGCATGGGAAGCGGAGAGGCCCACGTCCAAGCAGTCACCACATGTCGACCAAGGTTGCAGGATGTTGGGGCCCACGGCGCTCCACACTTACCCTTTGGCTTCACCGCTAAGCCAAGTCCGAGCGTGCTTTGGGCCTGGGGGCTACTGTCGGCGTTCTAGGAACGGAGGTCCCCAGACTTGCCTCCCTGCGGCCCGAAGCGTGGCTCCACCAGTGGCCTAGTGCAGCCCATCTTCGTGAACCAACACTCAAGACCCTCGCGAGGGGCCAACCTCGCGGGGCGGATGACACAAGGCTTCCTCAGGAGCGGCCTCACCAGGCAGGCTCGCGAGGGACGCAGAGAGATCAAGGCAAGGGGTACTGAGGGAGTCCTGGATTAGGGGGTGTCCGGATAGCCGGACTACCATCATCAGGCGAACTATCATTGGCCGGACTATCATCATCGACCGGACTCCAAGACTATGAAGATACAAGATTGAAGACTTCCCCCCGTGTCCGGATGGGACTTTCCTTGGCGTGGAAGGCAAGCTTGGCGATACGGATATGTAGATCTCCTACCATTGTAACCGACTCTATGTAACCCTAGCCCTCTCCGGTGTCTATATAAACCGGATGGCTCTAGTCCGTAGGACTCGAACAACATCAACAACCCTTACAATCATACCATAGGCTAGCTTCTAGGGTTTAGCCTCCTTGATCTCGTGGTAGATCCACTCTTGTAAACATCCACAATATCAATATCAATCGAGCAGGATGTAGGGTTTTACCTCCATCAAGAGGGCCCGAACCTGGGTAAAACATCGTGTCCCTTGTCTCCTGTTACCATCCGCCTAGACGCACAGTTCGGGACCCCCTACCCGAGATCCGCCGGTTTTGACACCGACATTGGTGCTTTCATTGAGAGTTCCTCTGTGTCGTCACCGATAGGCTTGATGGCCTCTTCAATCAACAACGACGCCGTCCTGGGTGAGACTTTTCTCCCCGGACAGATCTTCATATTCGGCGGCTTCGCACTGCGGGCCAACTCACTTGGCCATCTGGAGCAGATCGAAAGCTATGCCCCTGGCCGTCAGGTCAGGTTTGGAAGCCTAAACTTCACGGCCGATATCCGCAGGGACTTGATCTTTGATGGATCTGAGCCACAGCCAAGCGTGCCGCGCTGTCACGATGGGCATGACCTAACTCTGCCGCCGGACAACACCTTGGAGGCCGCGCACGAATCCGCTCCGACTCATAGTCCGGAGCCGATCGCTCGGATCGAGGACGGATGGCTAGACACCGCCTCAGGAGCTGCAACGTCTACGGCGATGGAGCCGAACACTTACCTTGTCCCGCATAAATCTCATGACTCCGAGGTGCCGGACTCCGAACCTCCTGCTCCCCTGCCAGTCGAATCTGGTTGGGCGCCGGTCATGGAATTCACCGCTGCGGACATCTTTCAGCACTCGCCCTTCGGCGATATCATAAATCCACTGAAGCATCTCTCGCTATCCGGAGAGCCCTGGCCGAACTACGGCCAGGATGGTTGGGACACGGACGACGAAGAAATTCAGAGCCCACCCACCACCCACTTCGTAGCCACCATCGACGATTTGACTGACGTACTCGACTACGACTCCGAAGACATCGACGGTATAGACGACGATGCCGGAGACTACCAAGAACCAGTGCCTACAGGACACTGGAAGACCACCTCGTCATACGACATATACATGGTGGACACCCCAAAGGGAAGCGATAACGAGGAACAACAGGACACGGTAGAGGATAATCCCGCCGATAAAGAACCAAAACGGCGACGTAGACGCTGCCCTAAGTCCCGCCTCGATCAAAGCAGCCTTCCTAACGACCCAGCGATAGAGCAGGGCAAACCAGCGGACGACGAACAGGACGAGCCGGACAATCAACCCCTTCACGGAGAAATCAATAGTCCGGACACAACACCGGAGCATAAGAACATACACAAAAAACTCGTCGCCACTACAAGAAGTTTGAAGAAGGCGAAACGGAAGCTCAAAACAGCAGAAGACACGCTCAGAATGAAGTGGAGCAAAGTATTCAAGACTGCAGACAAATATGGCAATGGCCATCAAACTAAGAGCTACCCGAAGCGCAAGTTGCTGCCAGAATTTGACGAGGAAGCCATAGAGCCTTCACACTCAAAAAATAAAGAGGCCGCCTGGCCGGATAGACGGCCAGATGACAGGCCCAAAGCGACAAGCGGGGCTGCACACAAGCCGAATTATAATCCTGGGAAAACGGACGGCCCAACTAGGTCCATCTACGGGCCAAGAGGACCCCAGGAAGTAACACAACACGACAAGTGTTCGAAGACAGCGGCACACCCAAATACAGGGGTGCCGCACACACGCTATGTTTTACCGATGAGGTGCTGGATCGTGAATTTCCAGCAGGGTTCAAACCCATAAACATAGGGGCATACGACGGCACAACAGACCCCGGAGTCTGGATAGAAGACTACATACTACACATACACATGGCTAGAGGAGATGATCTCCACGCCATAAAATACCTACCCCTCAAGCTCAAAGGGCCAGCTCGGCATTGGCTCAAAAGCCTCCCAGAAAACATTGTTGGAAGTTGGGAAGAGCTTGAGGACGCGTTTAGAGCAAATTTTCAAGGGACTTATGTCCGCCCTCCGGACGCAGACGATCTGAGTCATATAACCCAACAGCCCGGAGAATCAGCGCGCAAATTTTGGAACAGGTTCCTTACCAAAAAGAACCAAATAGTCGACTGTCCGGACGCGGAAGCCCTAGCAGCTTTTAAACACAATGTCCGAGATGAATGGCTCGCCAGACACCTCGGCCAAGAGAAGCCAAGAACAATGGCCGCGCTAACAAGCCTCATGACGTGCTTTTGCGCAGGAGAAGACAGCTGGTTAGCAAGACGCAGCACAAGCGACCCGAGTACATCGGAGATCAGAGATGGAAACGGAAAGTCACGGCGCAGGAAAGACCAGTGCCGGAATAAAGGAAAAAGCCCAAAGGGCACGGCGGTCAACGCCGGATTCAAAAGCTCGCGGCCAAACAATAAAACACGGCCTCTTAAGGAGAATAGAGACGAGCTATCAAATTTAAACAAAATTTTAGATCGGATATGTCAAATGCACAGTACCTCCGGCAGGCCTGCAAACCATACCAACCGAAATTGTTGGGTTTTTAAGCAGTCCGGCAGACTCAACGCCGGACACAAGGGGCTCGACGCGCCAAGCGAGGACGATGACGAACCCCACCAGCAGAGCACCGGAAGTCAAAACACTTTCCCACAAGAAGTCAAAACACTTTCCCACAAGAAGTCAAAACAGTAAACTAGCTTCACGTGATAGTACGGGAAACCAACACGGCACTCGCTAAGACAAGTGTCGCACGGTCCACCTCAGTGGAACACCGAGATTGGATATCAAAACCAATCACTTTCGACCATCTGGATTAGTCCAGAAGTATCCGGAACGTAGGATAGAATGCCCCGATATTGGATCCCATAACAGACGGACTGCATTTCACGCAGGTTTTGATGGACGGCGGCAGTGACTTAAACCTGCTACATCCGGACACAATCCGCAAGTTGGGATAGACCATACTGCAATTCGGCATAGCCGCACTTCCTTCAAAGGAGTGGCACCAGGCCCTTACGCCAGGTGCACAGTTTCATTATTACTAGAAGTTGTGTTCGGGTCACCTGACAACTTCCGACGAGAAAAGCTAACCTTTCATGTCGCCCCATTTAAAAGTAGCTATCAAGCATCACTGGGACGGGAAGCTTTCGTCCGCTTCAATGCAATACCACATTACGTGTCTCATACGCTTAAAATGCCCGGTCCACGTGGCATCATTTCATTAAAAGGTCGCCTGAGACCCCGGACACGGCTGGACGAGTCCGGAATAAATAAGCTAGCGGCTACCTAGCCGCACATCCCTTCACAAGGATGAACAGCGTGCACACCCGTCCAGGATACGGCACAACGGAGACACAGGCGCAGACTTGCAGTAGGGACCCGTTGCAAGGACTCTTTTCAGACTAAGACCCTACGTATACCTTTCTTACTGTCTCTTGTTGCTATAATCCCCTAGTTTACCATTATAACCAGAGTGGAGACTGGCGTTTTGGCATCGGCCGCGCCAGAAGAACCCGCCCGTACCTGGACACAAGGGGCTTAGGGCTTTGTTTTGCCCGCTATTATAAAGACCGAACACCTTTGGGAGTGTTCGGCGTCTCGAGTTAGGCCTTATATGCATCAGCTCCGAATCATGTCTTTGGTCAAATGTTGGGTTTGCCCGGCTCCTATGTTTTGCTACCTTACGTTCCGTATCATCGGCTAACGCGGCTCCAGGAGAACTACTGCGATTGTGCCCCAGTTCGGCTGGGCGAGCACCTCAGTAGAGAAAGCCGAAAACTGACTGTCATGATACAGCGAGAGACTGGTCAACCACTCGATCGACTATGGGAATGTTTAGGATTCCTCCGCTTTGACGAAGGGCCGTTTCTCGGCCAGGCACATACGCGCCCCGAATTCGGAGAGCGCGGTGCCCCCAGGGGCTATGTCGTAGCCCAACCCTCGAACTCCATGGCTAAGTGAAAGTGATAAAGCATTATAGTCCGGTTGCCTCATTTGCTATGCTACCACCTCCTTTACAGGACCGAGACATCGGATTAAGTGTGAAAACGCGCCCTTTTTTTTGCGAACACCCCCGCACCTTGTGCGTGGGGGCTGAAGCCGACGACTGCCATCTTTCAGGTTATACACACGTATACATGAACGGCCGCATAGGAGATATTCTATTACTTGAACGCACAAGTATAAAAGCTGCTTACATCATAAATATCGTTTTACATCATATAAACGTTCATTCGAACGGAACATTTTTTGAGCACTGCGACTCTATTACACGAGCACCACTCAGCACTTCGCCAAAATAGTGCTCGGCGGGTAACCGGTTATCATCCGAACCCGGGGTCGCAACAGCGGTGGCATCCATCTCTGTCCAATGTGTCTTCACACGGGTGAGCGCCATCCGCGCACCCTCTATGCAGGCCGACCGCTTCATCGCCTTGATATGCGGCACCGCCCCAAGAAATTGCTGCAATAAACCAAAGTAACTCTTCGG
This sequence comes from Triticum aestivum, assembly GCF_018294505.1. NCBI lineage: Eukaryota > Viridiplantae > Streptophyta > Magnoliopsida > Poales > Poaceae > Triticum > Triticum aestivum. The sequence goes on from NC_057795.1 coordinate 657,642,786, forward strand.
CTGGGGCCTATCCGGCCGGATATGGGTCACTATATCCGTCATAGCAAGCCCGGACAACCTATTTAGCTCAGCCCACTCGGCCAAACGGTCGGTCAGCGGAAGTGAACGCTCCGGACTATGGAATTGAGACCGAAACAGCTCTTCCGTCTTGTGATCCTTCTGGCTTCGAAAATGCACAACGACATCCGCCGCACTCGCTGCTAAGTCCATATAAGGGTCCTCTGAACCCCACAGTTGGCCCAGCTAAGCATATTTTGGATCCATAAACCTTCGGCGCAGCATAAAAGGCCTGCCAGCTACAATATCTCCGGCCTGGCGCAGCTCTTCCTTTATAGCCCGCATTGCAGAGCGGGCATCCTTGGCTTCGGCGGTGACCTTCCGCAGGTCTTCTTGCCCCGCTAGGCGCTCCTTCCCAAGAGCCTCATTGCGGCCGGTAGCATCTTTTAACTTCCTGGCCATTTCGGCCATCTCTTCCCTGCTCCGGCAGTGTGCGGCCCTTTCGGCCGCTAACTCCTCAGCCGCCCTCGAGGCTGCCGCATTACTCCTTCCGGCCTGCTCCTTGGCTCGAGCAATTTCGGCCCGAAGGCTCTCCACGGCAGCGGCACTATCTGCATTTGACGCACATGTTGTAAGGATATGGCTTCGGCTCCCTTACCAAGTGACCGCGCAGTAACACTTACCTTGCGACTCATCAAGTCGCCTGTTGACCAGCGTGATGTCCGCATCCGCAACATCGAGTTGCCGCTCTAGTTCAGCAACTCCATCAGTCCGGCTGGCCCCCGGACGACCCGCCACCTGCATCGGCACGACGGGAATTTAAACCTGCGATTTTGATCCTCGGCACGCTGTCGATTTCGACAACCTACCGAGTCTCAGGGGCTACTATCTATATAGGGCGCATTCTATATGCAAAACTGTTAAAAGGTGTGTCATTTTCACATACCTCAAACCCCGCCAGCAAACTCCTGACGGCATCATGCAACCCGCCTTCGACGGACGAAATCCTTTCAATCACCATGCTCATCAATGCGTGGTGATCTTCTGAGATAGACGCCTTCTCAAGCAGATCCTTCAGCCGTACACCAGTTGGCGCCGAACTATCCGGCTTTGCCAAACCCGGGGGCTCCCTCTGTGACGACACTTCAGGCTCGTCTTCCCTATCCGACGGCACCCCGGACGGAGGCGTCTCGCTCTCTATCATCTCCGGACGAAGGTCCCCCAAAGACGAGCTCATTTGCGAAGGACGGAGATCCGAACTACAAGGTAAAAACTTTAGTTATCCTCAGAAGCACAAATAGGGATGTCCCTTATTATAAAACTCCTTTCTTTCTACTTACGGCTCGTTGGAGGGCTGACTCATTAAGGGAGACTGTGCGGCCGGGGCCTCCCCGGACGCAGGACCCTCTGGCGAAGATTTCTTCCCCCGTTTAGGGGCTTTTGCCCCCGGGTCCTCGGAGGCAGTCCTCTTCTCCCCTTGGAGGGAGGGATTCTCGATCCCCCCTATTTCAAGAACCTCCTTAGGCGAGGCAGTAGCTTCCCTGCTTTCCCCTTCGCCTTCCTCTGAAGGCGCAACCTCAAGCATCCGGACCAGCACGGGATTCGGCGCGGTCTCGGGGAGGGGGGCCGGACACCGTATCAATTTTGCTTCCGCTATCCACTCCTGTGTAGAAGGACGTTGGTCATAAAGCGAATCATCAAAAGGCAAAAAAACGGTATGTACGGACTCGGAACTACTTACTTGAGTATCCGGGCGATTGCAGCTTAGGCCAGCATCCTCGATCAATTCCGGACGCACCTCTTGCGATCCGAAGAATAATTTGTACATCTCCAAGGGTGTCATACCCATGAAGTGTTGAAGAATCCGTGGGCCCTCCGGATTAAACTCCCATAGCCGGAGAGGGCGGCGTTTGCAGGGCAGGAGACGCCTAATCAACATAACCTACATTACCACCACCATATCGATCTCCCTCGTCTGGAGATCCCGAATCCGGCCCTGCAGTAGGGGCACGTCCTTTGTCACATCCCTAGTCTGGTATGACTTAGACTAGCTAGCCATTTGTGCATCATATTTAAATTTCATTTAAATTTGAAATGAGGATTGGTGGAACCCTCAGAATCATTTTTGAAAATGACCCAAATAAAAATTTCTCCAAAAGGGTCCAAGAAAATGCTCATGGTGCCCTCTAAAAATATTGGACAGAGATAAAAATCAAAACAATATCTTTAGGAGCTCATGGATATTTATTTTGGCCATTTGGATTAATTCGATAAATATTTGCATTGGAAATATATTTCTATATATATGAAATATGGTCCAAAAATTATGTCATTTATAAAGGAGCTCTGGAATAATATATCTAGCTCCTGCAAAAATTGGCATAAGGTAATAAATTGATTTAGTATTTTATTAAATCAAAACAAATGTCAGAAAAAAATAGAAAACAGAAATAAAAGAAGGAGGGGCTTACCTGGGGCTTCCCCTGTGCAGCCCAGCCGCAGCAGGCCGGCCCAGCCAGCAGGCGGCCCAGCCCACCTGGCCCCCCCTCCTCTGTCGTCTTCCTCCCCGACAGGGGAACGGCGCGTGCCGACGCGCGCGCACCGCCGCGCCTCCACCTCCTGCTTCCCCTGGCCACCTCCTGCTTCCTCCTCGTCGCCTGGAACGCCCCGGACGATGCCACGCAACCCCGACCGCCCTCTCACTCTCTCCCGAACTCTTCCCCCCTCTTTTGCTCCCTCTCCCTCTCGAGCCCGAGCGCAGCCGCAGCCATGCCACCGTAACGCCGCGGCCACCGTCTCCCCCTCGACCCCTCGCTGTGCCTGCAAGCTCCGCCTCGACCCCCTCTTCCTCTCCACCGAGCCACGCCCCTCCAGAAGCCCCGGAGCGCCGCCCCCAACGTTTTCCCCCTCCTCGGCCACCGGAGATCCGCCTCGCCGTCCCGCTCGCTCCGACGCTTCCCCGGCCCCGTCGTCTGCACCGGCCAACTCCCCGTGAGCCCCTCTTCCTTCTCCCCCTAGTCACGTTGCTCGAGC